>NC_134173.1:31028376-31253376 GCF_964188355.1 Buteo buteo | reverse complement strand
GCTCAGGTATGAAAGGTGAACTTAGGAGGAGACAAGATTTTGGAGGAAAATATCATTTTACTTTTTCTGTACTGGTATTTTTAAATTCCCTGTGAATTTTTCTCATACTTTCTTTTTAAATTAAACTTTCCATTTATTTCTGATGCACAGCAGAAAATAGAATGGTCTTGTCATGTATGGGACAGCAAGGTTTTCTGTGTGACAGAGGGCCAACTATTGTGTATATCAACCTCCGTAACGAATTCATTTAACGAAAAGAATAAATAATAAATGACTGGCTGATTCAATAGACATTGAAGTTACACCTTTTGCTTGCAATAGTCAGTGATCATGACTATGATCCTGCACATTTCCATTTCCAAATGCATGTTTTTACCTTGAATCAAATAATTTAGATTACATCTTACTAAAAATCCATTATATATGTTTTTAACAATTTTAGCAATTAATTTCATGTATGTACACGTATGTGTGCTGTAACTTCTAATGAATTATATTGAAACTTCATCAATTAATGACATTTTTTTTCTTTCCCATTTAATATTATACCTTCTGGTCTCATTTTTGAAAAATATCAGAATTTTAAAGCATCAAGCTATTACTTGGTGCTCTTACATCTATGGATGCTCCTCCACCATTTTTTGATCCAATGTTTTTATAAATGTTCTTGGTATTTTGTGATACATTGTAACAACATTCTGGAAAAAAGCCTTCCTGACTTCTGAAAACATATGATAACTGCAATTCTTCAGGGATGAAATATGTGCATAAAAATACTTTTCCGGTGAAATATGGAAAGAAGTACCTAAAATGTTCTGGGTTTTATACAATATACATCCTTTCTTAGGAATGTTTACCATACACTTAAATCTCTTACAGAATTTATTTTGACTCAGTATGTGGAATAGTTGTCAAAAGAAGATATTAATCATGATTTGTCTGAGAGGGAAAGAAAAGTGAGAGGCAGGCAAATGAGGCTTTTTTAGAGTGGGCGTTAACAGCTAACAGATTGGGGGACTTTGGCACTGGAGATGGGTGAAAAATCAGGAAAGCAGCATCAGGATACTATGACTATTTTCTCTCACCACACCGGCTTTCCCTAATGCCCCGTCACGGTTAGAAAGTGCATTCAACCTTCAGCGTTTCCCACTACAGCATGTGGTCATATCCGTGAATGTACTCATGTTCCCTCCTTCGAAAGGAGGTGAGGACAGCACTGTGCTTTATACACCAAGCAGCTGGGCACTACCTCAAAACTCTGAGGATGAGGAGAATGTTAAAAAGCTGCCCTGTAAGAAATGAAGCCTGGAAAGACGAGGAGTCATTGCAAGGGGTGAGAGCACAGCAGGATAAAGCCGTGCAAGTGAGAATCGGGTGCAGTGACTTGTGTAGGCAGATTCCCAACAACTGTTTTATCAGGTTACCAGGACCCATTAGAGGAGCTATAGCTCCACATTCCAGCTTCCTGCTCATTCTGCCTGCGCAGGTTACTAATATGAACTACCATGTTCATGATAGCAAACTGCCAGCAAAGACTGAAGAAATAAGCAAAGGCTTTGAAAATGCAGGGCATTTCTTCCTTTGACTCGTCACTTTATCAACACAGGAATGATGGTTGTTATTCTGAGCTAAAGTTTCCAGTCTGTATTAAGTAAAGACCAAACGAAAATGGACACAACTTACCCCCAAGGACAGATTTTCAAATATGGAAAAGATGGTCTGAATTCTCCATGGATTTCTGAGAAGATCATGGCAGAATTTTCAAAGGAGTAATTTTTTGGTTGAAGTTACCAAGACCATAGGTATTATCAGATGATGAGTATTAATTTAAGTTAATCTGGATCAGGCCCCTCAGTGAACTTTAAGAAATACAGTAAGCTCCCTTTATTGCATTAAGTGATAATTTAATTATTTAGGAAAGGACATAATTGTCACGAGATGGGAGAATTACTTAGATAACAGTTTGACTCCCTGTTACAGCCATTTGGATCTAAACTGCATTACAAAGGGATTTTTGACAGGGAAGAGAAGGAGGTAAGAGAAGAACCAATGTGATTTAGAGAAAATAAAACAGGTTCACCCATTTCCTGGTTATGGTCATTAACAGTGGTTTAATTGTGCATAATCATTGGTCCCATTCCTAGTGTACATTGCTAGAGGCTGACTGAACTTTGCATCTGCATAGAAATTAAGATGCAAATATGAGTTGTGTTCACTGATATGACTAGTGTAAAGTAAACAAAGAGTATTTCTATTGTATATTTAAGGTTGAGAAACCTATTTTGTGAACAGCATGCTATCAGTGAAGACTTCACAGTTATTAAGTAACGGCAAAAGGATGTGGTCATGTCAATGATGGCTAAGGAAAAAGGAATATATAAAGAGCACAACCATGCCGGGGTACTGATAGGCACTTGTAGTTGTCCCCACCTGGAAAAATTGCAATAATTCTGTGTTTCATGATCCCTGTGTTTTAAAACAAAACAAAAAGTGTTGTGTGCGGCCGAAAGAGGGGCTGAATGCCAAGCAGTAATTTTAGGATGAATAATATAGAAAAGTCAGAGCAAAATGGATGATTTAATTTCTCATCATTATTCTACTGAAGAATTAAATTTGCAAGGTCATGTTGCGGCTTACTCAGTCAGAGGCATATCAGTGAAGGTAACTGGATTCAGATGAGTTACCATCCAAGAGATACTTAAAGAAGCGACTGTTCTCTAAATATATGTACAAAACAGCGTTGTCTAGACTCACGTTGCATATTAAATCAAAGCTTGGCTTCCTGGAGTTAAAGGACCTTATTTCAGGCTCTTAACAAAAAACTGAACCAAGTTCTGAGATCCACCTTCCCAGATTTACTTTATGAGATAACACTGTATTTCATTTGCTATAGCTTCTATGTACTTCAGCCCTTTGTTTCTTTTTAAAATTCTCTACCAATACCTGTAACAGCAGAAATATGCTTTATATAATTCCCATGCCTCACTAATATATACTCATGGTAGAACAGACATGAAAAATACTGGTTACCCGTAACCAGGTCTATTCATTTACTGAACGTATTAGATGAGTCCTTTCTCTAATTCATGTACTTAATATATAGCTGTGTTTCAGATGTGCTTGCAATAGAAAGTGGGAAGAAAAATTCAGAACATGGAAGAAAGGGAAGAAGGGGAGTGGAATTACTGTAGAAAAATTCCTGTAGGACAATTTTTTAAAAACCTATACTGTAAATTCTTTTCAGGTGTTAAAAATTTTTCCCTATTAACATTCAGCTTTTTATTCTATTTGTTTTCTTGACCCCTTGTCCTGGTTTCAGCTGGGGTAGAGTTAATTGTCTTCCTAGTAGCTGGTACAGTGCTATGTTTTGAGTTCAGTATGAGAAGAATGCTGATAACACTGATGTTTTCAGTTGTGGCTAAGTAATGTTTAGTCTAAAGACAAGGATTTTTCAGCTTCTGATGTGCAGCCAACAAGAAGGCTGGAGGGGCACAAGAAGTTGGGAGGGGACACAGCCAGGGCAGCTGACCCAAACTGTTCTTATCTCAACCCACGGATTTTACTTTTTCCCGCTTCTCTCCCCCATCCCACTGCGGGGGGGGGGGAAGTGAGTGAGCAGCTGCGTGGAGCTTCATTGCTGGCTGGGGTTAAACCACGACACCCCTTCACTGATTTGCAGAGGAAGATATCGTTTTAGATCTTTTGAACTACTTGAGAAATGTCTGTCAGCTGGTTTTGATGGAATTTGTTATTAACAGCTGACAGTCTTAGCTTTAGTAATCCAACTGTGATAGGTAAAAATGATATCTCAGGTTTTTCTTTTAGCCAAACCCCTAATTTGCAGAGTCTTAAATGATTCAGTTCTTCCTTTTTTTCTTTTTCTTATTTTCCAAAATGTATCCAGAGCTGCTGGTAGAAGAGCAGCCTGGGCACTAGCAGTATATAGAGAACACCTGGATTTTTATCTTCTTTCACAGGGAGAAGTGTCGCAAAACCAAATTCAGATTAGCTTCCGAATGAAAAGCAGAATCCATATAACATTGAAATAGACAAATAGACATGGCAGGAAAAATGTTGTTACTTCTGTAATGGGGCAGAAAAGATTCCACCTTTTCTTATCTAACACACCCGTGATTCAGCAATCCAAATGTTCATAAACCTCAGGATTGATTATTCAGGAAACATCTGGGAAAGAACTGCAGACTAGAGCACGAAGTTTTTCACATCCCATAAGTTTCAAGAGCTTCTTATGTTTTTATCTAGAATAGGTAAATTTCTGCCCTGTTCCCCACATAGTCCCTTTTCCCCAAAATCTGTGTCACTACATCAACGTGCAGAAAAAGTTTGCTACTTTTGGAAAGTGGTGTTTGATCAAGCAGACAATTTGAAATATTTACAGAAAACACATTGGGCAGTAAAACTATTTTTTCAAATCTCATGCTGGTTTGTGAAGCCATCATATGAAAGCTCACCTCCCTTCCTTTTAAACCCACTGCTTAAATCCCGTGTGCCTTAATTCTGAGGATCCTTTGCGGCTCAGCTAGTCTATATGTGCACTGTATTTCATCTACTGCATCTCTACAGGCTAACCCTTTAGGACAGGGGCTCAGCCCTTTGCCATATGTCTCTTTTTATATGTTGTAGCACATGTGAAGGACTCATTGTAAATTAAAAATTGTAAGAACCATACTGGACAAAATGAAGACCCTATGAAATCCATAAACCATTGGAGTGGTTTATTAGAGGCCAGTTCAGAACCCAAAATGCAATTTTAATACAAAACCTTGAACATCATCCTGGTACTGTTTGTATCAACTGGATCTATTTATTCTAAAAATACAACCTTTAGAAAATCAAGAGAAAACAGATGGGAAAGAGGTATTCTCTTTTTGGTACATCAGTTGAACTCCAACCATTGGGGGAGTATTTATGACCCTAAAATAGGGGCAGAAAGTCTTTTAGTCTGTGAGAAAAGGCTGTCTGACAGCAGTATCCCAGCCTGATGGGGTTTGGTGCTTTCCCTTGTCAAGGTCAGACAAACATTTATCAAACAGCTTTGAACAATAAGTAGTTGTGAAGGACACCCAAAACAGAATTATTCCACTTCTTCAGACATGACATATATTGTGAAATTTAGCTTGCCAGTGATGAGGGGTCAATTTTATAAGATTACTTGGTGTAAAAATTTTAATCTTAAAAATGTTATACCCATTTGGTCTTGTATATACGGCAATCTGGCTTTTTATTTCTTTTAAAGAAAAATGAAAACATTGAAGTGGGGTTATAACAGCTTTTTTTTTTTTTTTCTGTATTCTAAATTATGCTTATTCACCCATACATTCCCTCTCTGAGTATTCATTTAGAAGGAAGGTTTTGCAATAGTCACATTTAATTTATCAGGGTGCAATAATTTGTGTTTCCCAATCATCTTGCAGACTTTGGTTCATTATACTATTGTTTCACATGAGTAAGTTAGCAAAGTTTGGATTGATTGACTCTAATTAACTAAAACTGGTTCCAGGCTGTGCATCTATTGTCATGGTAGCTAGCCACAAAGCCCCAAACTGTTCAGTAATGGCAATATAACGTACTACCGATATGAAAACTCCAGCAAATGTTTAATGTTGGGCTTGTCAGCAAATGAAAAAAGCAGTAGTGGAGGAGGGAGAAAGGGACATTAGGACAAGCATGTCTCAGAAGGCGTGAGGGAAATGCAGCCTTCCAGAGCTGCTGATGCCCTGATCTCTTCACTTATTGTCATCTGGGCCTCCAACATGGAAAGAAATGCAAGCCGAGCTGGAGACATGCACACTATTCTGTAATACAAAAATCCACATTTTTTGTGTGTGTGTAAAAAAACTCAAAATGGACACAAAACTCTATGTTAGCTAAGACCCTCTGGAATAATGTATACGGATTTCTCCCTCTATATATTTAAAAGGCAAAAGCCTTTTTCCTTGCTTTTGTTAGTCCACTTGCATGATGCCTGAGTCTATTTTCTGTTTACTGCTGTCAAGAGAATCTAACCACTAATAAATGCATCCCCTTACACGTGACACTGGAGAACCAGCTGCACTGAAAGCTTAGGATAACAAGCAAATATTCCGTCTCTTGACTTGTTCTTTAGAGTCTTTCTGAAATTAAGTAAAAGCAATGAGGACCTCGGAGGATGAGCTGCTTCTGGCAGTGGTGTGCAGCACCTTGGCACGTGCAGAACATGCAAGTCTGAAAGTGTAAAAGCTTTATACCATGGGCTGTCTGCTCTCCAGAGACACATCACCTGAAATATCAGCCTCTGCATATCGTTACATGCAAAACCGTAGTTAGGAGAACACTCACTGCGGTGCCAATGTCAAGTACAAAAGCTCAGAAATGCCAGGACTGGTTTTCTTTGCTTGACCTACCTGCGTGACTGCATTGCTGCAGCCTCCAATGTCTTGCTTCAGAGCTATTTCTAAGATGAGACCTGTAGCAGTCAGTGTTTACTACTCCAAAGGAGCAATTCCTTGGTGTGATGTTTAGTCCTTACTTTGCAACATGGGGCTGTCTTCCCTATTTTTAAAGCATGTGATTCAAACCATCACTCAAGTAGAGGTACGCCATTCATTTCTAATTTTCTATGTCCTGTAACTGCAGGACGTATCATAACTCCGCTCTTCACGGTGGGGAGTGCAGCCTCTGTTTTACAGACGCTCTTTGTCCCAACCTCGCGCTATTTGCGGCACCTGCAGCCTGCACCTGAACAGGGCTGGTTTCACCCCCCAGTACCTGGCTGCCCTCCAGGCTGTGCAAGAGGGTCATCGCCCCGTTGCCCACTGGGTGCCAGCCCCTCGGCAGACTGGGGCAGCCCAGAGCCCTGGCTGCTCGGGGGCTGACTCCCCCTGTACAGGCAACCTGGCTGCCTCTCGTCTCCAGTCTTTTTTCAGGCAAGTATCTTCTGCCTTCCCATTTGCCAAAATAAGGACTTTGATTTTTATGGCACGACTGGTCTCAACCTTTAACACAAATAGGCACTAGGGCGAGCGACACCTGTAATTTTTCCAAAGTGGCACAACTCGTCACAGGTCGTTTCCAAGAAGCTCTTCGTAGTTTCATTTCTTCCCCAGCCTGGACGGAGGGATTGAGAGCAAGGCTCGCAGGTAGGAGCTGTGGGGGGCCCTTCAGTCCTGTCGGGTGCACGCACACAGCTCCCATCGACTTCGGTACAATTTACGTCCCTGGGAGTGATGGAATTGGGTCCTGGAGCCTGGTGCCACCCCGCTCTGACTCACTGTGTGCCTCCAGGCAAGTCATTTAACACCAGGCTGTGATACCTCTCATTGAACTACACATTACACCAAAAAGGGTCTTGTGGAAGTCAATGGAGCTACTTGTGGAGCGCTTGTACTTAGTAAGTGTGTCACAATCTGGCCTTTGCTTAAGTTTCCCCTTTTATAGGAAATTACAGACTCATTTCCAAGGTTGTGGGGCTTAATTAGTTTATGTTTGCAAAACACATCTTATTGCTGGTGAAAGGGAATAACCATTATTATGATGATGATGTGTTCAGTGCATGGCAAGGTCTTGAGTCTGTCTAGGCTTTGCTTCATTTATTCTGTATAAAATAAAAAAAAAAAGGCCTTCCTTTGCAATCATTTGAAAACCTATTTCTAGGAATGGTGCATTCATTCTTCTGTCAGAAGTGTTAAGGGAAAAAACCCCCAAACTCTTCTTGAACAAAGTTCCCCAGAGACTGAGTCCAGGACAAAAGTGCAGTCGCCGCTGCAGGGTGATGGGAACTGACCAGCCATAGCAAATCTGTGATCAGTTCGGATCGACTTGCTGGGTGACACTTTCCCAAACATAAACACCATTCCCTTTCCCCAACTCAGGATATATTCTTTTTTAACCCTAACATGTATTATACCTTTAAAACTTGGCATTAGCAAACAGTTTGTTTTTTCGTCAGCTGTAATCGGTTTTTTGAATTCTGTTTTTTGTTGGGTTTTTTTGTTTTTTTAATCCAAGTATGGTTCTCATGGTGTAGTAAATGACATTAGGCTTTTGTAAATTCTTGCAGAATATAACAGATCATTGGTTTTATAACACAGTCACTGCTTTTGCATTCTGATGAGATTATTAGTAGCAGCCTAGAATACAACATCCCTGCATACTGTTAGTTAAAAAAAATAAAAGTTTACTAAATGGTCTCTTGTCAACTGTATCTGAAAATCATTATAGTTTCTCTGGTTTCCTTTACATGGAGGACTTCTTCTGTGAGCTGGTGGGTTACATCAGTATGAAGTTACAGAATTATTGTAGAGATGCTGTTTATTTCTCTATAGCTCTGTTTGTTTTTCTATAGAAAACCAGTTTTTTAAGTATTTATAAATTAGTTGTAAAAATCGTTCACATGCCCAAGACATGCAATATGGTATCTGAGCTTAGTAAATATATTTTTCCTTTCACATTTTAACTGCAATTACATTAGACATTTTTATCTTATGTCAAAGCAAATCAAATCAAGCCATTTTCTGATCTTTTCACACATACTGTCTTGCAGCCCTAAAGCAGTTTCATTTGCCAATGAAGACACAAACCATCTGATCTTTTCAGGCCAAATTCCCTCTCTTCCCCCCTGCATTGCAGCTCCCCACTGTACGTCCGGCGTGTGCCTCCCCCCGATTGTGAGCTGGGGACCCACATGCAGCACCCACCTGGGGCTACGCTTAAGACCCTGCTCACTGGGCAGAGGGGAAGGGAGAATTTGAGCTTGAGTATATTTTTAAAAGGCTAAAAATGCTGAAATTAAAAGCTGGCTACTGTCATGCAGCATTTTCTCTCCTTCCATACTGTTATTAACATACATCTGTATTAACACCATGACAGTCCACCCTACAAATTGATACAATACCAAATAAAGAGCCTGCACTGTGCACCGTAATGACTCTACAGGAGCCATTACATCTGATATAGTCAATATTATACATTTTTTAAAAATGTATGAATGCATATTTAACTGAGAGATCTGATCTGCTCCAGCAGTTCTGGTCTATCAGAAACATAATATGCATTTTAAAAAACTGCTTGCATACATTTTACATTTTTACTTGAGAAACCGAACACAGGGTCACATATAAACATTTTATATTCTCTGCCTGCCCATGATGTGTTTGTTTAAAAGCGAACCAAAAATAATTGGCAAAGTTGATGAAGTCCTGGCTGTGTTGCCTCACCATGCTACCACCAGCATTCCCATCCCCTTTGCACTTCCCTCCAGCAGCTTTCGCTCCATGTCCCTAGCACACTGTATGGGTACATTTGCTTTTCATACAGCTGTGAGGAGTGAGCATCTTAGCAGAAGGAGCATCGCTGGGCCTCTGCTGATTTACACCGCAGCAGCTCGTGGCTGTGCCACCAGCCACACACCCCTGGGGTGAGTAGCGTGCACCCACGCACACACGCACAGAAAGTGGAGGATGCCGAGATGCCACCGCCGCTCACAGGCTACCTGAGCTGCACAGGGAGGGGGCGGAGGGGACTCAGTTGGAAAATACCAGCAGATGCATTTCTCTCTTGAATGAGATCATATCCTGTGGTTTTGCAGACAGAGCGAATGGCACTATGGCCCCATCTTTGTGGAGCACATTGGGGTGGGAGTAGCTGATCTGGGGAACCAATTTTGAGATGCCATGAACCGCATCACTCCAGGCTGCGGTCTGGGCTTGAGCACACAGCCACTGGAGGTTTCCCCTCAGTTTTGCATACATTGCTGGTGGGAGGCATCAAACAGTCCCAGGCACCCCCAGCTCTTCTGAACGTGCTGCTGATCCCCCCTGCGGCTGCTGGCCAGCCTGACCTATTTTGAGTCTTGTGAGCAGAGGACATACAAGTTCAGCCATCCTCATCATGAGAGACAGGGTAGAAAGAAGGGGTACGGAGAAAAGGCACCTAAACATTTGTATTTTTGAAAAACAATCTTTGCTTTTATTGCTACCATGCAGATGTCTACATGTTAAAAGTACATGCAGGCAGTCTCACTCCCTTTCCCTCCCTTATCTGCATGCACAAATGTCCCTGTACTCTCACCAGGCTAATGCAGAACACAGCTTAACTCTGTGACTTCCTGGGGACTTGCAACCACTTCTTGTCCTCAGGAAGTGTTCCTCGTTCTCACCCGTTACAGCCCTCTTTGGCTTCTTCCCTTATACCTCTGTGGAGCTTTTACATTCTCACACATGTGTGCGGGAGAACTAAATAGTGCAACCAGTAGAAGACCATACATTATTAATTACTCCTACGCATCCATGGATGTGCACAGTAGTTTTGAAGCTAAATGTAGCTTGCCCACATAACAAGGATTTGGACTGCAATGTCACCAACGTTGCCAGCTCTGTAGCAAATCTTACTCATGGATTTTCCCTGAAAGCATTTGTTCCTGGAGTCAGGTGATTATGTGAGCTATGTGGATTTCTAAACAAAAGCTGGTTTCTGCCACATGCAGCTGTAGTTTGAAAACATGTAGCTGAAAGGCTCTAGCATCACAATATTAAGAGTCAGATATGCTTAGTTGTGTCTATTTTTGTGGTTCTTTTATCAGGCATCATGTGGAGGGGTGCATGTGCACACTTCAAGGGGCATATGGAGGCAACATGTATACTGTGGGCAAAGTAGGCTGGCATAACACATGTCACATCAGCTCTTCAAACACATACAAAGGTGTATTTCAGAACAGCCCAGCTAGCAATGGCAGCTGTAACTGTTTCAGGGACTCTGGATAAATGTAGATTTCAGAGAAGCAATTAGTGATAGTAGGGGATGTGGGGGCAGTTCTGAGTAGAGGTGCAGTTTCTTGTACCCTGCACTTCCCTTGCTTTCTGGGTGAGAGGATGTGGGTGTGGGTACACATGCTATTGCAGTATGTCCTATGTTAATACTATAATGAAAAAGCTACTAATGCAAGTGCTGAGTGTTTGCTCAGTGCTGTGTAAGACCAAAAGATGACTGTCCTTCACTGACAGAGCTTCAACCCAGAATGGCCACCAGCTTAAACAAGTGAACAACTCAGGCCAGCACTGAAGAAAAAGGTCTCACAGACAGTCCCTGATCTTACAGTTATCTCCTGTTCTCTTATCAGAAGAGGAATTCAGTGTGCAAATATTATTAAAGAAGAAATGTAGGAAATAATGAGGAATCATTTCTGTCAAATGGATATAAGATGCTAATTGGTGATGTGCTGAATCCCAGAGATGCTTGACATTCAAAAAGTGAGTGAAGTACGGCAGAGCATTTGTATAGGCCATCTGGAGATGTACACCATACTCTACACTTGATGAGAAAGTGGCATTAAACTGAAATTTCTGATTCCAAGACCTAAATATGCATCACTCCAGGCTTCAAATTTCATAGATTGCTGGGAAGATCACAGATAAACAGCAATCTGGCACATCTCCGACTACAGGGAGAGAAATGCTTTGCGCTCCATTCCTTACAAAATTATTAATGATCTGAAGAACTTCCATAAACTTAAGAAGCAAAAACTTTGGAGCTTACATTCCCATTTACGCACAGATCTGGCTCCTGGGGTAATTTGACTGTGAAATCTCTGTGCAGACAGGGATATCCAAAATACTGTATCAGCAAATGGTGTCACCATTACAGAGGGAATAGCAGGCAAAGCACAGCCAGAAACATCACACAAACCTGCATGGTGATGCCCTCAGTTCTTTCATGACATCAGGATTTCTCTGGTAAGAGAACAAAAACATTGTAAAAGCAGGTAGTAGCAGTAGCTGTTCAACATCCCCTTTTTGTAGTTTCCAGAAATCTGTAACTTATGTCACTAAACATTTTTTGTTCTCAGTAAAAGTTGCTCTTACAAAGCACTTATACAGCATAATAAACCTTAAGATGATCCAGATGGTAGTGTCGAAGACATTACATTGCAAATGTATACACTGCTACTTTCTTCATACATTGCCGTCAATTCTTTGCAGTGCTGTCGGCCCTACAGGCTATATATATACTGAATCCACTATGTTAGATGCTGTACCAACACAGAGCTACAAGTGAATCACAGCCCAGGTAGCCTGCAAGCTAAGAAGAGAGGGGCAGCACATGGCTGGAGGGTGCATAGTGGGGGGCTTTCAGATAGAGGCAAGGCAGAGCTCTCAGCATAGCAGCCGTAGAACTGGTGCCAATTTTTGCAGGCACCTGAGGGAAAAAAAAACTTAAAGAAAACAAAAAGAAGTGAATCTGCTGATGTTTGCATAGCACTCTTCCCAAGCTTGAAGAACACCAATGGAGAAAGTGAGGAAGTGCTTGCTTGGATGTAGCAGCTGGCTGGGCGCGAGCTCCTCACATGGACCAGGGAGCAGTCAACATCTCACCAGGGTCAAGGGCATGTAGGGCATCATAGGTTGGTTTGGAAGGCAGAAATTTTGAGAGGTTACATGGATAGAGGTTTAGATATGGCATTGGCACATCTACAAAGAACAAGGTCAAAGCTGAACCCAGGCCACAGTGACCAACAGGATGACGATGGTGTAGAAAATAACAGAGAAAGCAGGGAGAGATTTGAAGGGAAAAATAAGATCACTGTATTTGTCACCTCAGTCTTGAACTGGTGGCTAGTTATCCTTAAGAAGATATCAGAAAAATAGACAGCATGAAGGATCTGGCATAAAGGCCTGTGCAGGGCTGGAAGGCAGATTTGTCTGGCCGGGAGAGATGAACAAGAGATGATCTGAAGGAAAGAAGAGGCAGGGAACAAGGACAACCCTTGGTAGGAAAAGAGGCACCTCTACAGGTTATCTGAAAGAAGAAGCAAGAGAGCAAAGGCAAAGGAGGGGGCAATGGAGGCAGAGAAGCTGCAGAAGATTTCAGGAAAGTGCAGTTAAGACTGCTGCCATTGCCAGCCCCAGGACATGGGGCCCACAAGCTTGTTACTCCTTAACCAAAACACTCTTTTCTCTCCCCACCACCAGAAGACTTTTATGCTGGCTAGGAAACATTGAGGGCTTTTACCCCTCATGCATGTCTGCTGCCTTCACCGTGCCACCAGTGTCACCCTGATTCACTAAAGTGAGGTGTGGGGTTACAGAATAAGGGAGGGGGGAAAGAACTGACCCAAAGCAGCTTAATCAAGTTACCTCTTTTCTTAGTCGCTGTAACTATAACCAGAAGAGCACAGCTGTCAGTAAAACTAGATTGCACAAGACAACTACCATTTCTCTGTCCTCTCTCATTGTATTGCAAGCTTCCTGAACAAGGTTCATTTCTTAAATGTGCTCTGCAGCCTGCCTTGTAAAATGGCTTCATATGGGACGGAGATGTAAAAAATAATTTGCACCACCTGCACTGATTCCCAAGGACAGAAATCCTGCAATCCAGCAAGAAATTCTTAAATAAACATAAAAAACATGGCATGAGACCTTTGCTATTCTATGCAGATCTTCAGAAACAATTAATGCAGAAAGGACAAAGTGTTTTTCTTTTCTTAAAGGATAGTCCAAGGCCCAGGGTAAAATGCTCAGAGCTTTGCACTAGTGTTGGGTGTAGACAGGTTGGGGCACTCTGCCTCACAGGCTAGAAGTACCTTTTCTGGTGAAAGCCTCTGGAAAATATCTGGAGATATACTGGATAAGTACCACAACAGAAGTGAAAGGCCACACAGCCCCTGTCATTCTCTCTATACTTGTAGAAACGGCATACTCACAGGTACCCTCCGGCTTGGACTCATATTTCTGTTAAAGTCAAGGAGAAAGCAAAGGCAAGGCCATGCCAGCTTTGTGTGAGGACCATGCATGACAAAGCTGAGTGAGTAAATGTGACTGAAGCACATCTTTGTGGCACTGGGGAGATGTCCATCAACCCGTTAGTGCTGCTGGGCTGCTCGTCCGCCTCCCACACTGCCAGCTGGGGTCAGCAGGCAGAGACATGATTCCTGCAGTGTGGCTGCACTCATCAGACCCGAGTGTGGTGGCAGGAAGCTTCTCCTCTTCTTCATTTGTCTGACCTGCATAGTTTCATTGATACCAATCGTCTCCACAGTGCATCTGCTCTGTGGCATGTCACTGGGGGCAATGGAGGCTCTGGTGCTATCCATGTGTTGATGATGTCCAGCTCCTGCTCCGCTAGATCAAGGTCGAATAATCTTCTATCCACAGATGCTGAGTGAACCAGAAGACCAGCTCTGAGAAAGCTGAATTCAGGTAAGAATTAACTATACTGTACAGCAAAGCAACAGTTTCCAAGGAGCTAGTCATAAAGGTGATGCTACATTTTGAGGCTGCTACCAGTAGTATGCGAGGGATGTAGTCTCACTCAGTTCCTCATCCCTCTTGAGTATCCAGGTGGTCCAAGGTTTCCAGACAACTGGCCCATGCCTGCCCTAGGCAGACCCATGTCAATGACTAATGCAGCCCAAAATACCCCACCACAGCCTGTGACCTACACATCATGCAGAGCCACTCCTTTTGATCGGGGCCTGCCTTCAAGGCTGTTCAGGTGGCTTCCAATCAGTTTGACCTTTCTGCTTGAAAATATTTGCATGGTTTGAAGTGGTATAGTATCCATAATTACCTTCTTGTCCTACCTTTATGACCAATCCGTATTTGCAATAGCCATGTCTCTTGGTGGAACTCAGCATAGAGTTGGCGGTGTTTGGAGGCAGGGTATACCCCTTTCCCTTCTCAGTGGAAGGTCTGTCATTCTGGCAGTAGTACTGCTGTAGTGACAGTGATTCAAAGAAATAGGTAGATCAAGACCAAGTAGATCTTAGACCAGCTGATATGTTCAGAGTAAATGGTCTCCAAGGTAAAGAAGACATTCTTCAGCTCATCCTCAGTAGCCCTTCCTGGGATAAAATATGGTGCCAAGCAGCTTCTTATACAGCCTCTGGCATGTTGTAAGGAATCAGTGTCAAAAGACAGAGATAATTCACTTCTCCAAAGTGTTATGGTGTTTGTTTATCCTGAAGATGCAGTTTCACATCTGGCTGCTCTAATTTTATACTGGATGAGACATTGTCTGTCCTCCAGCACAAAGCTAGTATAAACATTGTGTTGTTCTTTCAGACCAGGTCTACAGGAGTGCAGCTGTGTGCTTTGCCTGCTTAACATCTGATCTTTACATTTGGGGATCTGCTCCTAAACTGATCCAGACTTAAGTAATGTGAAACCATGCTCTGGCAGCAAGGATGCTACACTAATAACTTACCAGCATGCCAGGTGGAAGAGCTCCAGAGATCACCTTTTCATCTCTTCTGCCTCAGGACAGAGGAGTAAACCCAGAAAAAAACCTGGTAAATTTGCCTGACCTCTTCTTTAAAATTCCCAAGTGGTGGCAACTCCATAATTTCCCTAACAATTTGTGACTACGCTTCACTGCTTTTGTTTCCAGAAAGGTTTCCTAATGTCTAAACGTAGTCTTCATTAATACCTGTTGAATTTATCACTTCCTGTTCTACCAATTAAGCTATACTCTTAGTATTAGGCTTTGATCATTTATTGTTAACACAGATTTCCATAGATTTATAGAGTTGTCAGACACAGTATTTGTGAACAACTTTCAGTTGGGTAATTAATCATTGCATCTGTTTTCTGTTATTGTGATTCCAATTCTGCATGTGTATACGTGATTGATTTTTAGGCACACAAATGGTCTCATTAAAGACAATGACACTTGCAGATTTGCAGCTGAGCACATACTTACAGGTCTGCAGAATTAGGATATGGTAGTAATTGTTTTGTTGCATAAAAATCTTCTCATTTCAGTCCCGGACTTCATTTATCTCAGGTCATAAGTAGTCCTTCAAACCAGAAGTGTTGAAAAGTCATTACGGACATTCACTAACTTTAAAAGTCAGTAAGTAAGTGGTTTATGGCTACACCAACATGATCACGGTACTGATCCTGTCTTGACAGATTGGATCATCATTACCAGGAGAGCATATGTAAGAATAACTCACAAAATATTCGTGCCTGTAAAATATTTTTTATAAAGATCATCTACTAGAGATACTCAATATTCCTCCATAATAATTGCAGATGACAGTCAAAATTTTGGAAAATAAATATATTATTAGAGACTGATTTAATTAAGACACAAATAATATTAGGTTATGACCTCAAATTAACACTTCAAAGTGGCTGACTTCAGGGTGTAGTTTTGAAATATGTGTTATTTTGCCTATTCCATGGGCTTTGACTAAGAAGTATTCAAACTATTTAGGAAAGTTGCTGAGAGAAATTATTAAATAACATTTTATTGCAGTTTGAATGAAGAATGCAATTCTATAATAAAAATGCACTAACTGCACTGTCTATTCATTGTACTTTGTTAAAATCTGATCATAAATTTTGAATTCCCTGAGAGTCCTAGGTTCTTAATGCTGGTGAAATTTGTCCAATTCATAACTTTGTAGCAGACACTACAAATGGTTACACAATTAGATGAGATGCAGATCCCTTGCTCCCAGCATGAGGGTGTTAAAGTTAAACTCCACAGGGAAAAATAAAATCCTGGAGAATAGAAGAGAGGCACCTGAGAGCAACCCTGTTTATCCTTGGAGCGGGCTCAGTGACTCCTCAGAAAATGCACACCCTTGGATTGGAAAATTGCTATAAAGGCCAAAGAACAGTCACTCTGAAGGTTGGCTTGGGATCTAACTCAGAGGTTCGATGGCCTGGAGGTATCTGCCAGCGCACACAAGAGAAGCTGCAAGAACTTGTGTTTCTGTTGCTTTACACTTTTTCAAATGCAGGTTGAACCCTTGCCAACAGGGAGGGATGACACCACAGCATGCAGCAAGGAGCCAAGTCTCTCCTAATCCCCTCAGTGAAGCATTTGGGAAGGGAGAGCATATGGTCACTGTTGTTTTTTCCACATTAAGGACAGGCAGCTGCAGGGGCTCTTTTGCTGGGGAGCTGCCCCATTCTCCCCAGTCTCAGCTCCCAGCCAGCCAAGGGCACCAGGCAAAAGACAATGTGCATTTCCCTGAGTTTCAGGATGTATCTCTGTCAGTGCATCGAGACGTGCATGCCTGTGCCTGTGAAGAGCTTCAGAGAGCACATGAATAGCCTATATACTATTTGTCTCTCGGCACCCCAGGGCACAGCAGCATCATGGCACAAAAGCACCTTGCTCATCTCATGTAGCTCCAGGACGTTCCCATCAGGCAACAATGTCACAGCCCCTTTGCTATGAACAGGGTTAAGGATGTCACTGAGGCTAAGGAATTAGTAGGACTAGCTACTGTCCTCCTCTTTGGGCAGCACTGATGGTGGCAGCAGGACACACTGAGCCTGGTGTAGTGGAGCTTGGGCTGAGCTCTTCGCTTTCCTGACAATTAGCCTGGAAACCATCCTATGCTGATCATCTGCTCCCCGTATTAACTCACTGCAGGAAAAAAGCTGAGGGGAGAGGGAGAAGAGAGAAAACTGCTATTTGTCTGTGGCTCGTCCCTGCCTCAGGGGAACCCTGAGACTTTCCTCTTCCCCAGGGAAAGCCAAACAGAGCTTAACCACTGGCAGACAGGAGGGAAATAATGCCATGACAAGTTGACCCACCCGTTTAAAATACAAACAAAAATCACATTTGCTTGTGTACCATCTCAGCAGCAAATGCTTTCATTCTGATCATGTATGACTTTGCTCTCATAAGTCTTAGGTGCTATTTGGAGGCTGCAGCTCCTTGGGTTTCTCTCCAGGCTCAGCAGAACCACAGGCAGAGGCCCTCCAGGCACTTATAAGGCTGAAAGAGGAAAACAACACGTCATGTTGCACGGGTGCTTGGGAGAGACCATGTCCTTCCATGGGCTGTCCGCCAGCAGGGACAGGGTCTGCCAGCACCTCTGCCAGCCTCTCACCGCGAGTCATGACGCAGGGCTGGAGCCCCCGTGGGACCCGCTGCTGGGAGACACGCGTGCATATCCAGAGGCAGCGCAGGGCACATCCTGACTCTTCACCTCTTGGTGGACACCTCGCCGCTCACCCGCTGGTCTGCAGGGCTCTGCTCTGCCTTCCCACCGCAATCTCTGCACAAAGACCTGCAGCGGGGACGAATGCCATGGGGGCCACCGAGTGCAGCGGGAGCCCCACCACTGTCCCCCTCCAGGAGAGCGCTGCCCCTGGCGGCACTGAGGCTGCCAGCCTTGCGGTGGTCTGTCCGCCTGGCCCGCCTGCTCAGCAGCCATGCTAACCCCATGGGCACGTCCACTGCCCCCTTGCTGGGGTGATGTCCTATCCCCTCCTGACACTATCTTGCTTTTAATCATGGCTTTCGGTGCTGAGATGGCTGTGACTGCTACTTCCAGCTCCCTCAGCAACCTGCCATCTCAGCTTTCCATAGTCCGCTTCTGAGCTAACATCTCCCTGTGAGAAAGGGGAGAAGTTTGAGAAGAGACGGATGAAATGGAGAAAGAAAACTGGTGTTTCCTATTAAAACAGACAACATACAAAACTATGTGAATGTGACTTTGAAGGTGTGAATGCAAAAGGCCAGGTAATACAGAAGTTAGGCCCCTCACTTTCAAACAAACAATAAATAATGTATTAAATTGCAAAGCGGCAATACAAAATACTCTGTCTGACATGACCTCTGTTTGTGGACTACTTTGGTATATGTAAGTGAGGCCAGGAGGAGAATCTCTTGGAGATTTCTGCTAAAGTTTCTTCTTCTCTCACCATCACTCTTTCTGCTTTTATTCTGATGTCTTTTATACTTGTCTTTCTCTTGGCAATAGTGGCACAGCATCCATACAAGTTGCAAAAGCAAGCAGTCTGCCAGCTTTAGCTACCAGCGTTCACTACTAAATATCTGAGGGTTTTTTAGTGAGTTGCACAGTGCTATGTGCTTCATTTGGGTATGTTGGATTCAATCTTGCTTTGGTTAAAGAGGTGTTTAATTAAAAGGACAAAATGTTAGCAATTCAGTAAATATCACATTAATTTCAGAGTGTAATTACTAAACATGCATTAGTAAAAGAATCATAAATTATACTCATAGTTGTTATTTAAAAAATGCTTGGGTCTTAAGAATGATTGTACAGTGGTTACAGTTTGTCTTGTTATAGACATATTTCAAGTATTTTACAGTGGCTTCCCTGTTCATCACCAGCCATCACATTGCAGCATCTGGGATACAGCAGTCCCTCCACTCCAGTTGCCATTTAAACCTTTGCCATAACAAACGCCGCCGAGATGCCTGCAGTATCCCCCAGGCCGCCTGCCTGCCTGCAGGACCCTTCCTAACATGTCAGACACGCTCCCCGTGTTCCCAGCAGTGCGGCGTGGAGTGGCGTTGTGAGCAGCGGTAATGATTGCTGGTGAGGAGAGGCTCGTGAAGGTGTTAACAGTGGCATCATAATGAGTGTGAGGTAGTTATGTATGGGTTTCTTAATGCTGCTCTTCTGGAAAAATCTGACATAGTGATGCTTCTTTCCACAGGGCGTTTACATCACCCTATGTCATACTAGAAGAAGTGTGCAATATAAATGCTGCTTGGTTCAATAGGTTAGCTCTTCAGTTCTCCAGAATTTAAATAATTCTCTAGTAATCCCATCTGTTATTCAGAGTAATTTCTGTTGAATCCCATTGGTTTCACCCCTATTATCTTCTCCAAGTTCCACTGCTCATGGTGAGTCAGCATGGTCTAAAAGGCTGAGTGCGAGGAGCCAGAAATGAGACATTTTTCCAGGAGGAAAAGTACATAAGCAGGATGTCCTTTCCAGATGCTGAGTTAGGGAATTTCATTTCACTTAGCTAAATTCCCCTTGCAGTTTCTGGTAGGTGCAAAATTTTTCTTTATGTTCTGTCATAAACTCCTCTTCTGTTGTGCACTGCTGAATACCTACCTCCAGCTCCAGGTTGCATTTCAATGGTAAGCAGAATCATATTTGTTTCTGTTTCTTTATGTTTGTAAATGCTTTGGAGCCCTTCTCCATAAAAGGTGCTGCATAAAGTGTAAACTATATTTTAGTATTATGAGTACCATCACTTGCAGGGGAAGCTCTAAATATATTTCACTCTCGTTGTAGTCTATCAAATTAATGTAATGATGAACATTAAGGCTTTTTATAAATCAGCTGAAGGATGCAAATATTTTTTTTTCTTCAAATCATATGGAGTTGAATAAACTCAAAAGCAGAGATAGTCCACAAAGCCCCATCTTAGTCTCTCTAAGATCTCTCTCTAGGTTTTTTGTTGCTCTTGTTCTTTTTCTTACAAAAGTACAAAAAGACAGGCAGCAGTAGTAGGTTTAAAGTATGGCCAGGTAGATGGCAGAAACAGTCACCTCTGGAATTCCCCAGTGCAAGAATGGTGGACTGAGTTTTCGGTGAGGTTTGGGGTTGTTTGGTTTTTTTTGTATATGTGTGTGTGTGTGTAAATTGGGTGCATTCAATTCTATATGATTTGGAGAAAAAAAACCTCATCAACCATGGCCAGCTCATCACCTCATCACTCAGGCCAGCTGAGGATGCAGGAGCGTGTCTTTGTGCTCTAGCGAGTTTCCCATTCTGCCAAATCTCCTGTAAACAAGAGGGACCCTCTTGCTAGAGGTTGCTAAAGATTTTAGAGATCTTAGAGATGGCAGACATTACGCTTGAGGTGGTGAATGGCCCCAGACTGTTTGAGAGAGCCATGAAATAGCTATCCTGTCCACCTGAAGCTCAACTCTACATTATTTGCTCAGGTCACATTTTTTACAGCTGAACTTGATGCAGGTAAGGGATAGGGTTGGTTTGTGACAGTAAGAGGCCAAAGATAGCTTGAAGAGGTGTGTGACATGACATGAAGGCGGCTGCTAGGGCTCAGGAAAAATGCAAAATCTTTATTCTAAATAAAACAGGCCATGGGCTGTTCTCCAGTCCCACAGCCACATAGCATAGCACAGCTTGTATCTGCACACCTGGGCTCTCTCCGCTCTCTTGTCCATCCAGGACAGCATGGCTGTACCCAGGAGTGGTCCCTGGCTCATGATGCCACTTCAGCTGCGCTGGGGGACTGCCTGGGAGAGCACTCGTTGGCATCGCCCTCATGCCAGAGAGCAATGAAACAGTATGGAGAGGAGCGCGTAGTGCTTGAGCCAACATCCTGGCTCTGATTTAATTACAAATACAGACACAGCTGAAGGGGTACTGTGGAGACCTCCTTGGTCTCTGCACAGTGGCAATGGATGGTTTAGATTAGTGAAACTAACGATATCTGAGGGTAAGATGGCCAGAGCTCTTGGTAGTGAGGTAGATGAAGGAAGCAGCAAACCTCTGGCAAGACTTGAGAGAAAAGGGATCATGGCATCATGGTGCACTGCTGCTCTTCTGTGCAGCAGGTCAGTGTGCTACCCAAGTGCTTGTTGTCCTTGAAATTTGTCAGCTTTTACACATGCTGGTAAGAACATTCACCCTCTACTTGCCTGTTTCCTGATATCAGTTCCCCCAGTACAGGAAAGACTTCATCAAACTGGAGCAAGTTCAGCGGAGGCCACCAGGATGGTTGGGGCTGGAGCACTTGCCCTGTGAGGAGAGGCTGAGGGACCAGTGCTTCTTCAGCCTGGAGTGGAGACAGCTTCAGGGGCACCTAACAGCAGCCCTTCAGTACCTCTGGGGGAGTCATCAAGAAGATGGAGCTGGTCTCTTTATAATGGGGCATGGTGAGAAGACAAGAGACAACAGGCACAAGTTGAAAGTATGACATCTTCACACATATAAGGAGAAATATTTCCCCAGAAACACAGTGAGGCAGTGGCACAGGCTGCCCAGGGAGGTTGTGCAGTCACCGTCCTTGGAGGTTTTCAAGACTTGATCAGAGAAATCCCCAAGCACCTGATCTAAGCTTGTGGCTGAGTCTGGCTGAAGAAGAGGTTTGGATTAGAGACCTCATGAGGTCTCCTCTGACCTGAAGTATCTTGTGATCCTATAGAAAACTTCTTCCTGGCAGAAGCAGTAATACAACTGCAGCAATAATTATGGCTAAACAGACTGGCACATCATATTTTCAAATAAATATTTTCCAGGATCAGGAAGATTTCAGAATAATTTTCTTTCTAAAACCCCTTTTTGTGACTTGTCCAAACTTTCTAAACAAAAGTTTTCCTATGGGATGAAATGGAAACTGTTAGGAAATCGGTTTGCATAGAAAGAGGGGGGCAGTTAGAAGAAAATCAAGTATCGGATGCTCAGCAGGTACTAATTGGGTGGTTAGTTGTGAAGAAACTGCTTCCCCCAGGTACTGGTATAAGGCAGCACAGAAATGACTTGAAATATGGATGTGACCCAATACCTCCCTTTTAATTCAATCTTTTTCCAGCCCATCGCTGGAATTTACACAACGTTTTATTGACTATGGTATCAGAAGCTATCAATTTGCTGCAGCCTCATAAAAATAAAATAGTGATACAGAAGAGAAACTGCTGTGTCAGACACACTTCAGCTATTCCCAGCTTTCCTCGACCCCTTCATCTACCCTCTCATCATAAACATCACTATTCTGTTTGCCTCTTGCTTCTCCTAACCATTAAAACAGGGAAACAAAAACGTAGCCCCAGAAGCTGTTAACACAAGCCCCAGAAATGTGTCAAATATTCAGTATCTGAAATATTTGTTGGCACCTACTAGTAGGAAGGAACAAACAAGCAAGCAAATAGCATAAAACCAGGTGTGTCTGTGGGTAGGAGAGAGATAAAAGCAGGGCTATATATTTAAAATGGAGCAAGAGTGTTGTCTCATACCATGATTGCTGTGGTAATTACCCATTTTAACGCATATTAGTGCAAACAGCTGTGTAAAATTCATATAAATGGTGGAACATAAGTAATACTCTTTAATTAAAAAAATTACAAGGGAATTTTTTTTTAAGGAGTGAAATGTATTTTCTCATCATGCTTGATCCCTTATGACATGAATATTTCCCAAGGAACAGTAACAGGGGTGCACAGTAACCATTTACCTCTTGGTTTAATTCCACATGTATTAAAAATACCTTGGTTTGGTGAATTCAATAGTATGTTTTGGAACAATACCTTTGTTTTGGCACTGAAAATCACAGACCATCTGCAATACCAATGTTGTTTATCATACTTCATACATGGCCACATGTCAAAGACAGAGCATTTAACAAAAAATAAAATAGCTTGGGTTTGGGGGAGTTATAATGCTTCTGCTGTGACTGTGCAAAGTGGGTCTGGTAAAATATATTTAGCAGCAGGAGCTGCAGGTATTTGGACAACAACTATGGCCCTGGGTGACTTGAAGCCATGAGGAACCACAACATATTGCTTTCCATAAAGAGACAAAAATGTTTAGGGCAAAACATAAGATGAGATCCTAAAATTGTATTTTAGGGTCTGTGCTTAATAACAACTTGAGGGGAAGGCCTGGAGCATGGAGCCCCTGTTAACCTCATCGCTCAAACACTAGGACTTGCAACATTCCCCGGAAGTTTCAAGTCCTTCAGTACATGCATTTGCTGATGAGAACTGTTCCCTTAAGTATATGCCCAAAGAGATAAACTTTATGCTGTATGCCAACTTTATGATGTGATAAAAGTTTGTGTTTGAGGTACCTTACTGATTATCTATTAGGTGGAAGAAAAAGAATAAAACAACCAATTAAACAGTAGCTCTCATATCTGTATCTTAGCTAACGTGGTAATTGAAAAATGGCCCCCATTTTTCCCTCCCCCACCCATTTCTATGTAGCATTTCAAGAACTCTGTCCAAGAATATCACTATATGAAAAAAAACATCATCTCAAAATTATTAAAATCTCTGTGGGAATTCATGATTAATTTTAAGGCCTGGCAGATTAAAATACATTATTATGTACACTCTAGTGCATCCTTTCAGATATTTTCAGAATCTGATTTTGCTCTCTTGATACACACCAATGATTCTACATGTATCTAGTAGATTGCAAGGAATAGATTAGCATTAAAGAGGCAGTATTGTGTTGTTAGGTTGTTATGTGTAACTTGTGCTCATACATTAAGAAAAATGTAGCTGGCATTCCCTTGGACATGACCAGACCCCTTAAAAAAAGGAGAGAATTATTAATAGTTGGTTGTAATGCATTTGTAGAGTACTCCTGAAATTTTGACCTTTAGTACATTAACTGGCTGTTTTTATCCAGCTACCAGGCAGAGTAAGATCTACGGCAGCCTGCTTAGGAAATGGAAATAATGGGCTTATTAGTAGGACTTGTTAAACCTTCAATTTCTGAACATTCTACCTTTAGCTCTGGACCTAGCTTTGCAGCAAATCTATCACTCTAAACAGCAAAATCCACAGCATTCAACATTAAGAAGACAGAAAAAATATTTTTTTGTGACAGACTGACCAAATTGATCATTACTGCAAAGTCATTCATTCACAGTTTAGCTTTATAAACGTTAAAGTTCCAGCTTCAGGCCCAGCAGCTGTTGTATTTCTGACTAGAAGTCTGAGGACCCATCTAGCATCAATTTTCCATCATTCAGAAACTTCTTTGTCCTCCATCCTGACATGGTAAGTAGATAGAGCTCCTTAAGCCTTTTTTTATTAACGCATGTTTTCTCATGTAATTCTAATGTAATTATCTTTGATGCTTTTCCATGTTCCACCTACAGCTCGGTATCAACCTGTCCGAGTTGTGGGCACATAAAGAGGACAAAGGACTTCGACAGCATTATGGCTGACATAACCAAATCCCTCTGTCACTGCATAGTCTCCTCTTTATATGCTTGGAGACCACACCAGGTGCAGGATAATACTGGAGTTCATGCCCAGCTGACCAGTCATCATGATTTCCATCTTTTTCACTGCCTCTGTTATGAAGATGGCCCCTCTCTTTCAAGTAGTTTTCCCCCAGATACTGCACAGACAGCTTTAGTGAAATTATACTGGTTGTTTGCGCCCATTGTCCTAGCAATCAGACCCTCCTGCAGCAGAGATCTCTCGGGGTCATTATTTAACATGGCCCCAAATGTCATGTCATCTGCAAACTTTATCATAATGATTTTATGTTTTCTTCCATGTCACTGATAATGTTAAATGATATACAGCCAAGAACCAATCCCTGCAGAACCCCACTAGCAACAAACACACACAGTGGTGATTGTTGCTTATTATTATATTTTGAGACATATCTTTTAACCAGTTTTAATGCATTTAACATGTGCCATATTGGTTTTGTACTGCTGTAGTGTGTTAATCAAAATACTTTGAAGTACCAGGTTAAATACTTCACAAAAATTGAAGTATACCACATCAATATAATTATCAACTAAATTAATAATCTCATAAAAAATGTTAGGAAGTTAGTTTCACAATAACTGTTTTCTATAAAACCATGTTAATTGTCCCTAATTAAACTACTTTATCTGTTAATCAAATCCTCTGTCAATGATCCTATTTCAAAACTCCGGACTGACATCAGACTCAGAGGCCTGGAGCTAATGGGGTCATAGTACTTGCTGTTTTTTAAACACTGGCACAACACTGCCTTTCTATTCCTCCTCTGCAACATCTGGATTGTTCCAAAATTTATTGAAAATCAATGCTAACAATCTAAAGAGGTCCTTGGCTAGCCCTAAATAAAACATCTGATGATTTTAAACATCTAACCTTCATAATGGCTACCGTCAGCCTTACAAGCTGTTGGGAATGCTGGGAAATAGTTCAGTGACAGTTTCATATCATATAAATATAGATCTATTTTTTTCCCAAAATGAAAAAGAGAGAGATTCCTTGAATGCTTCCACCCTTTTATATTATAAATGTTTATTCTAAAATTTCCATCTTCTTTAAAAACACCTTTCAGTTCAGACTCGTTTTATTCTTCTAAGTCTAAAAATATTCTTCTTTTATTTTTCTTTTAACTCCTTTATCTGTAAATTTTCTCTTTGTGTCCACTAGCTTTATTATTCCATTTTCTGTATTTTTCTGCTATTAAGATATATTCATTGCTATTGGCATCTCATTTTTTTAACTTTTTCTTTTTGTCTTGGTATCTACACCTGTTTATATTTCCATGCTTTCTTAGCTCATACAGCCTTTCTTCTGAACTTAAATGAATTTGGTGAGGTAACTATGTCTCAAACAATTTACAGTTATCATTCATATTTTTCAGCTTAAATTACGTGGCTCAGATATTTTAGGCTGTGTAAAATACACCGTTTCTAAAGCACCAGACATATGTATTGGGGGTTCGGGCTGTATTCTGTTTTCACATAACAAACAGCCAATTTACAATCCTGAGCAGTTGTCAGATTTTATTTCAGACATAAATTTCTCTTCTTCTGTTAGATGAACTCCAGTATAACTTTCAACATGTTGGATACAACCGGTGTGGGTTTTTTATTTTTTTGGAAGTTATGAAGTTGTCATCCATGCTTTTAAAAAATTCCAAGGACATTTTAGTTCTGCCAGCCAGATACTTCTTACGCATGTCAATCAGATTGAAATCTGTTCTTCTAATACAGCTTTTTTCCCCCCTACATCTTAAATATAGAAAGATGTTTAAAGGACTGGACATCCTGTTCTCTTGTGTGATTTGGTAGCCCAGAGTAGTTGTCAATTGTCACTTCATTTTGTTCCTTATCTGCTATACCTTTGATCATAAGTATTTAAGATCATTTGCTTTAGAGCTGCCAATGACTCAGAAGAAAGTACTGGTGTAGGTGATACAGAGTACTTCTCTTTCTCTTCCTTTGAGTGCTTTTCTTTCTCTTCCTTTGAGTGCTTTTCTTTCTCTTTCTTTGAGTGCTTTTCTATTCCTTTGTTCATCTGGTCCTTCCTAAAAAAAAATCTTAACTTACCAGGCATGAAGTGCTTTCTATTTCATAATAACCACTAGGTCAAATAAAAGAGTTATTTGGAAAGAGGACTGGGGTTTAAAATCACGGGTTCTGTTCCTACTGATTCACAAAAACATTTTCTACATAGCTTTATTTATAGACTCAGGACATTCCCAAACCAGGGGGACTGTCCAAAATGTGGTTTGGTCTCATCGTACAAAGACACAAGCAATAGCAAAGTGCAAAACAATGCAGAATCAGGGTAAAGAGAGGGTAAATTACAGACAGTGTTATTTTCAAAGGTGGCTCCCCCTCTGAGTGCCTCAGTCCCTGGTATCTGAGCAGCATGAGGGTATCTATCTGCACTATCAGAGGCGTCGTACATCCCATTCCCACTGTAACTTATTAAGATCTCTGAAGTGCAAACTCTTGGGCTGGACTTACTTCATTCCCTCCTCTCTCAACCTTAGGTGTCCTCAAGGTAGAAGTCAAACATTGGCCACGTGAACTCTACCTCCAATCCCTACCCATAAACCCAAACTAGAGACTGGTTTTGCTAGTATGGCTGGTTTCCTCCCTACGCTTCAATGCACCTGCTTCTATGAAGCAGAAATGGCGATAACACCTGGTGTGGAGAGATAATACTATAAGGGATCTGACATCTGAAGGGACGAACCCTGTAGAAGTATGATTATGGGACGTGCTCCTGCAGCTCCAGTGGTACCTTCTGAAAAATGTGTAATGTCACCTGCTGTGAAGGTCGGGAGCGCTGATGACACTTAGCATCTTGCAGGAACTGACCTATTGTCACCCGTTACTTTTTTTTTTTTTTTTCTGCTTTCCGTTACCTTGCAGATAAGTTATGTCTGTGTCTTATTTAGTGCAGCTCTGAAGAAAATCTCTCCCTCCTCTGCCTTTCTAATTGCCTGAATCTTGGAGTTCAGTTAAGTAGCCCCAGCATTTTTGATGATCCCCACAGCTAAGCAGCTGGAAGGAGCAGGTCAGCTTTGCATCCTGTCACCCTCCCATAATGACCAGGTTGACTGCGTGGCCAAAAGGAGGGAAATAACCTACACCTCTTCAATCAGAGAAATAATGTATGTATGCCTAAATAAAGGTTGGAAGCAAGGCATCAGATCCTGGGTTAGAACAAATTTGTGACATTTGTTTGATACCCAGATCTGAGACTTGCATCCTTACTACAGTTGTTAAATGAAAGACAGAACAGCAGGTTGATGGGCTGATGTGGTATTCTGCGCCACAGGGCTCATCTCCTCACCAGCAACCACACAAGAACGAGAGCCAGGAATGACAAAATGGTAAGGCAGTGATACAAGGTCAGCCTAGACACAGGAAAGAAAACAGAATAAAATCAACAAACAGATGAAGTGGTCACTTCTTGAGCTGTATCTGAAGGTTTGGTTTTGAGCTATACTGCAAATTATCTGAAAAGCTCTTTTCTTTCTTTTTATTTTCTTGGTTATGTGTGTCAGAGACTGAAGAAATGTATGCAAGAAAGTAAGAAGGAAAATTAATGTAATCAGTCATGAAATGGAAATGAAGATTTATAAGAGAATCACATGAGAATCTGCCAATAATGCTTACAATCACTTTGATTTAAAAAAAAATAATTCTGGCATTGGTGTATATTTTATTGCTCTTGAAATATTTTGAAGAATTTTTTTTTCTTTTTTTATTAAAAAAAAACAACTGCAAGAACTCAAACCATTTGCAGCCTGGATTCTTTCCTCCGCAATAAAAATGGCTGAAATTTTTTTCTGTGTAGAAAAACCCAAATCATCATACGGTACCATCTGTCTGCTGCATCTCCAGGACTCTCTCCACTTCAGACAGACCTCCTCTTCCTGCCAAACTTGTGAGACCTCATCCTCTCCACCAACCTGTCCATGCCTGGGTAGGAGGTACCATTATTTTGTACTGCTCCTTTGCACCAAAATTGACCCTCAGTTTCATCTGCCAGGTGGGAAGAACAAAGTTTAAATATACAGCATCTGCAGTGACTCAATAGGTACATTTAGTGCTTAGCAGCTTAAATATCTCCACAAGGAGTTTCATTCTGGGTACTTATCTGTCAGTGACCCAAATGGACTAGAGAGGAGGGATTTGGGCATGGAGGAGGTCAGGGCAGGAAAGTTATAGTACTTGTGTCAGGAGGTGATCAGAAAGCTGATGCTGTGCACTTTCCTGCTCCTCAGTGAACTGATTCACTTTGAATGGTTCATTTATTTATGTGACCATCTAGGGGGAAAAAGTCTTTAATTGCAGGCTCCATAATGTGTTCTTCACATTAAATTCCAAAGTGCTGATTTCAGTTGATTCTGTTTAGAGGTCCATATAGTTTCGTTGGTGAGCTGTGCTCATTCTTTAACTCTCTTGGTTTTGGTGACATTATATTCTTTATAACAATATAAATCACCTTTGGAAGGCAGCTAAATATTATGAACTCTTCTGTACAGAGTAATGTTACAGTAATGTAAATTTGCCCCAGTACAGTCTAGGTAGGGACAAAGTATAACTAAATATACGAATGAGAAGTGAATTCTGTATTTTGGAGTAGCGATCACCTTCTTAAGTCCTATTGTTCATGGAGGAAGATCCATATTTTGGCAAAGGTAGATATATTCCCCTCTCTTTCTGCAGCCAAACTTGGACACAGCATGCAAGACTTGTTTCTCAGAGGTGATCTGATTGCTTTGAAATTCCTCCCATGAGAGCTTGAATATCCAGGAACTGTGCAGTGCTGTTTCCTCATCCCTCTTCCCATCCTTCAGCAAGCTGGTTTTTTGGCCCCCAAAGACATTATCTTTCCACGTGTTAACACTGGTCTTGTAGCTGTTCTTACAGTAACCAGGAACAACTGTGCAAAAAGGCCATCCAAATGCTTACTGCCTTTCGCTGCAGCCGGAGATCAGTCTCCAGAGTGCAGAGACCTCCATGAGGACTGAAAAGCAGAGATCAGTCTTGGAAGGTCAGCTTTTCCCAATGTTAGAGATAAGTTCTTCAGGAAACAAAGGCCTGCCAAGGATTGTTCTGACACAAGGGTGTTTATTAATGAGCAAACTTGCTTGCATCTCTTTTCCAGAAACGCAAATGTTGTATATGACACATGACCCATCTTCTAGGTTGTGAACTACACTTAAGCCTCCTTCAGAGGTGCTAAACTCAAGGGTGACAGAGAAAAAAACAGTAAGGTGATCTTGCCATGCAGCTCAAGATTTTAAAAGCATAATAACTGTACTTTTTAGATAGTCAGAACTTAGTGAACCATTGAAAGTGACCCAGTTCATTGAGCGGAGCTGAACAGATGGAATTCCAGCCTCGCCGTGCTTGGGTGACTCTCTGAACAATACAAAATCTTCCTTCAAAGCCGTCTCCACCAAGCTTCCTGCCTCACGCACGTAACATTTGGGGATGTTCTGGTCACTTCTCAGTTCAGGTCACCATGTTTTGGGGTAGAGTAGGTGACAGACTCTTAGCACTGGGCTATTGCTTGGGTTTTTCCATTAGGGCTTTTAAAACTTCTGCTGTTTTGTTTCAGACTTTTTTTTAAAAAAAAGAATCCTATAGTACGGTGGGGTTTTGTTGGAAAATGTCTCACCAGGCTGTAGCCCCTGAAATGCAATGGCTACTTTTTCTTTTTTCATTTGAATTGCCTATCACTGAATGCTGACAAAATATATTTGCTGCATCTTTGTGATTTACAGCAAGCCCCTTGCTCAGCAACTCTGAGGGACATGGTGGCCCTGTGGCTGCCAGACAGAAACCCCCAGCTCCACCTGTAAGCTCCCTGCTACAGCAGGGAGATGAGAGGGAAGATAAAGTAATTATGGGGAAAGTAAGAATAAAAACGGACAGAAAGCTGCCATCACTTCCTATGGGACAAGAGCAGAGAAAGATGATGGATGAAAGGCTTTGGGTAAGGTATTGATTTGCTAAATCAGAGCTGAGAGTGGCAGAGACCTCCTCTTGGAGCTGTAGTATTGCAAGTTCTCCTAAGAGCAAACTGTCCAGGGCCTGATGCTCATGGACTGACAGCAAGAAGCAAGCTTGGGTGAGGCAGGCTTCAAGCTAAGTGCAGGAAGGTGTGCACAGAAATACTGTAGGGCTTCAATCTTCCCACATGCCTGAATACCTTAAAAAACTGGCTCTATTTCAGATTCATTTTGAAGTGCCTGTAGCAAGCTCTATGCTTCTCTTGGTTAGAAAAGTTTTAGGGTCTCAGTGTTTGTTTATTTTATGGTAAACTGGGAGTTTATTGATTAGATATGGCTTGGGAAGAGAAGGACCTGTACTAGTACATCAAAGGGTGACTATGAAAAAACAGTGTGCTGAAGCCATGCAACCTGGAATGAATGTATCAGATCAGATAATTGTGGCACAGATAGGGCACTACTCATCCACGGTGCAAGGCAAAGGTATCATCTGAAAAAGTGATGTGACTAAAACCCAAAAAAGGAGCATGGTCTAGGCAGGTACAGAGAAGGGCTGAGAGGCTGGTCAGGGAAATTAAGATCCTTTTGTATGTGAGAACAGAAGGTATCAATTTGTGTAAAAACCAAAGGCTCTGAAGAGATATTTTCCCTCTGGCTGTGTGCATCCACAAGGCAAGAAAAAAGATAAACATGGGGATAGAGAAGAGCTCTTTAATCTAAAGGACAGTGTAGGCAGAAGCACATAAGGGTATAGGTTGGTTAGGAGGGTTTCTAGCCAACTAGAAGGTGGCTTTGAACCACGGAATAAAGCTCACTGCCTTCCTGCTAAACTGGGGCAAGCAAGACCAAGTAGAGCTCAGTGGGTATATCTGGCATGGCTTCACATGAGGAAGGGGTCCCTGACCCAGGAGACCTTCCACTCCAGTCGTTCAATAAAGATGCCTGCACCTGTAGCTAGTACTCGGTATTTCTCCTAGTGGAGACATCTAAAAAAGAGACAAAATCCTCCCTCTTTTCCAGGTTGGTGTGACGGCCCACTTGAGAGGTGATGCAGACCAGGTTTTGTCACCACCTTTGCTATAGCCATTCAGCAGATGAAAGGCTGTTACTCAAATGCTTTTCACCTGCGCTTTGTTCGCTGACTTTTCTTTAAGTACAGGTCCCTGAAGTCTGCCTATGTGGTAATGGGAGACAGTAGAGCTACCTGTAATCTAATTAACCCCAGTACCAATAACAGTTGCTAATAACCTTAACTAGTTCCTTGGCATGTGGGCAAGTTCCTGTCTTCCTGGAAAGGTTTTAATCAACTTGTACAGGTCTCTCCTTCTCCTGTTTCACCTCGTGTGTACAATAGTTAGGTTACAGATAGCTCTGCTGCATGCAAATGGCTGCAACCACATCTGCAATGGCACTGTTCATCACACACCCTTGGTCAGCAGCCCCTCCTCAGACAGGCACCCAGTGCTGAGTCATGAGCACATCTGCTCTTTTTTGGGGAGTTGGCAGAGGTACCTGCTCTATTACCTCCTGGCTGAACCAAGAAGGGAAATTAAATGCAATGAACTTATTGATCATCAAAAATAGTAACTCACAGGAGAGGAGTTCTCCTCTGGTAGCTGTCAGCTCAGACTATAAAACACTGGGAGGATGCTCCAGTGGCTGGGTGAGGTTTATATCCATCCCCTGAACTCACCAAGTACTCCTGTTTGCAGTACTCTGGGATTTAGAAATGCTAGGTGAGCTACACCGTAGCCCTGTGGTAGGTAAGGATCATGCAAGTTTGTTACCGTACACTGCTCCATGGCAAAGCTGAGGGTAACGTGGCCAGACAGGATGCTAGAGTAACCTGGCTACTGCCTCACAGCCCACTTTTCTGTCCTGTCTGAACCGTGACAATAGGCTATCCTGGCTACGCTGCTTCATGCAGCCCCTGAACCTTGCAGCAGGCACCCTAAAGTCTGGGGGGCTGCTGATGGCACAGCAGGGGTTCAGCTTGCCGGCTTGTAACCCCTTGAATGTGCTTTCCTCGCTGGACAGAGGGCAGGGGAGGCACTGCCGACCGCCCCTGTCCAGAGTGCCCTCCCCTCTTAGTAGGCTGCAAATTCTCTTCTGGAGGCAAATAATCTTTGCTAAGTCTCTGCCCCAGCCACAGTGGCATCCATTTAACTGATAGAGAGATGCAAAAAGCAATCATCTTGTTTGATCCAGCGGGAAGCTGGACAAGGAGAAACTATCCCCAGTACATTAATGCCTGGCATGAGCCTAGTAAGTGTTACAATTAGGTGGCATTAATTAGTGCTGGAAAAGACTGTCATGTTTTATACCAAGCCTTTGGTTAAAAGATAGGAGCAGAATACTTTTCTTGAAAAAATTCTATGTATATTTTCTTGTTTTACTAGTAGGGATTTTTAATCAGTTGAATGAACTTGTATGTACTAGTTAACTTTGCTGGAGTTTAGTGGTTGTATTTAAAGCAGATTTTATCCTAGAATGATATTAATTTGATAGGATCCCTGATCTGTAAAACCATTGGTTATCTTGGTCTCTCCTGATAAGAAAAAAAAAGTGCCGAGGGTTTCCAGTTGGTGAGCACATTTGGGCAGAATCTTTCACACGTCACAAATTGCAGATGGGAGGCAGTGATCTCGAACATGCAGTCACATTGCGTGACCATCTGACACCTTCCATTTAGAAAAATAATACTTTCCTCACAGCATACGCTCCCTGCTGCAACCAGCACCAAAAATTATGCCTGGGAGAGCTGTTCCTCCTAGACTAAGGTCTTAAATATTTCTTAGGCTGCTTTTAAAAGATTCATGCAGCAGCACCACCTCACTCACATCCTGCTAAACCAGAGAAAATACTGAAATTCTTCCCCAGACAGTGTTAATCACAAAATAGCTGAAAAGAACAAAAGGGGGAAAAAGACAGCAGGAAATATATATATATACTCACACTAGCAAGATGAACAATGGAAGGCTCTTGTTGTATGTGTAATTCAAACATACCCATGTAAAACACCGCAAGGAGTTATTTCCTATCGCTACCAGTTTCTCAGCTGCATAAAATCCCACAACTGTGGGGAAGTTCAGCTTTCAAGCGCCCTGGTTTTGTGCATAATTCCTTTTGACAATGTGGTGTACTGACGCTCATTCATTTGAAATAGCAATGACCATTTCAGGGTGTCCTTTGCTATATATTGAGGTGTCAGTAGTGATAAAAAAAAATCTTTACTGTTTAAGGACAAAGCCATGTGAATTTAAAGGCTGACATCTCACACTAGCCTATTGTGTCCTTTTTGTTACTATGTCCCAGTAAATACCAAGAATAAAAATTAACCAACACTCATTCTTTCTACCCAAATTACAAGATTGACTAGGAACACATTTTTTTAACTTATGATATTATCAGCAGTAGGGTGGTGTGACCTGAAACAGGAGGCAGCTCCTGCTGTCCTACCTGACCTTACCAAGTGTAGCTATCTTAAAGACTGGGCCATGTTTTCCCATTTGTCAGCCAAGCAGATGTGCCCCAGCAGCCACGTCAGGCAAGCACTTAATTCCTGCAGAGTGCCTTCCTCCCCACATCACACCGTCACCATTTCAGGTCTGCCAACCCGTGTCTCTTTTCAGTCTCTGTGTGCCCGAGTGCCATTGATATGTCTGCGAAAAAGAGGTGCCCGTGGGTGTGGATGTCTTCCTAGGGAATGGGGCACTGGTTGGTTGTTGTACCGGTGAAATTTAGCAAATTGATGGTAGGGCAAACATATCTCCCCACTCTATACAGGTGCATGACCCTCTGGCTGCCGTGGGTGTGACATGAGCCATGGCACAGCTCTGCAAGAGTCTCTCACACCCACCCTGGAGGGCTAAGCAAGGCCCCAGGGCACATCTCTTCCCAACACCCTAGCAGGGACTCCTCCAGCCTCCGGGATTTTTAATGACAGTTTTGTCTCGCTGCAGATTTCTGGCCGTCAGGGCTGGCCTGAGCCCACCAAGCAGTGTTACAAACACCCATCATGCAGAAATAGCAATTAGTGTCTGCCACCATGGGCCAAGTTTGAACTCACAGACCAGAGAGGAAAGGCTCTATCTTCTCTCCTGTCTTCTGGCACAGCCTTTCAACGCCCCAAGCCCTGAACCGGCTCTTTGAGTGATGAACTTCTCCAAGCTCTATCTTGTACTTTCCAGCCCAGACCTCCGCAGACCTCCTTCCCACAGCATCCTCTCCTGTGAGGACCCCTTGCTAAGCGGGTGAGATGCTGCAGCGGTGTGAAGACTTTGTGCTGCTTTCACAAGACAATCGTGACATCTGGGCGCAGTGTTACCCCCTGCCTTGCTCCTGGCTGAGCTCACAGGGCGGTGAGCATCCTCCCTGGCAAAGCAATGTGTGCTGCACCTCTAGTGCTGAGGTTACATATGGTGTGTAGGTGGTATGTCTGCACCAGGACCTACAGGCTAGGGGAGCACTATGCATCAAAGCTGGGAGGACAGGGAAGCACTGTTTCAGGGCAGACGGCCAAGGTCAAAGTGAGGGAGATGTGCAGCTGCTTAACTACTCCTCTAGCCCTGCTGCGGACATGCACACTACCGTGGCTGGTGCCAGTGTCTCTCTGTGCATCCTCACAGGTAGGTCTCACCTGTGTGGTGTCTCGTGAGACAGAGGCCCCTTCTGCCCCTTCTACCAACAGCCATGCTATATATGCTGCTTCTTCCTAGCCCTACAATTATCTCCTCCATCTACCTACAGGACTGCCTTGTCCAGCCTTCTCACAGGGCACGCGTTGCAGTTTTAGGGTGCTGCAGGACTGATCAAAGGGTCCGCTTTGTGCACCAACACAAAATTTCTCCCCTTGGAGCCAAAAGTGTCAGATCCTGATGTATCTCCCTCCTGGGACTATTTAAGCAGAATATGGACTTCAACGTTTTGTTTTAACAGTTTATAGGCACCTATTTAGATCACCACAGCCTGTGACTGTTGCCTAGTGAGGATTACAGGCCTCAGGTTTAGTTCCCAAAAGCAAAGATCAAGTGGTGGTCCTAATGCTTGTCAGAGGAAAAAAAAAGACCTAATGATTTCCCAGAATGAGCCCTCCTTCCCTGCTGTGGTACCACCTGCAGGGAGGAGCCTGGGGCACTCAGAATGAGAGCCAAGTCCTCTCTGTGGCTCCGGACAGCCTATGTTATTTTGGGGCAGATGGTTGGATACCCAAACGCCAGACTTTTCCCCCTTGAATCCCACTTTTCTGATGTTAGCTTAAAAGTTGTGACCTGATGCTTACATCTCATCCTTGCGCCTGCCAGGAGTCATCGCTGTGTCTGGATCAGTAAGGCTGAGCCAACTGGTGAACTTGTCTCATTATCTCCTTGCTGAAAACTTACAAGCGTTACTTATTCTTGGATACTTGTAGTATTTATGCTATTCCTACCCAGAAGATTAGCTCAGGCATAGCAGAGCTCAGAACACAAACCCATCTTTTGGCATTAACTTAGCCTGGGCTGGCTGTCATTTTACAGTAGTTGCACAAAAAGAGTAACTAGCAGCAGCACTTACAAATCATAGATTATGTTGTATTGGTTTAGCTCATATTGTTTGCTTTAAATTTATATTGTGCTTTAAATGCCAGCCATTAAAATTATTAGGGCAAGGTTTGCCCTCAGTTTACAGTCCCTCTTCCCAGCAGCTCGTAAGAGAAGCTGCTGCGCAGTGGTCCTCATCCCTCTTCAGTTGTGCAATAGAAGTTAGAGAGGGTGTCCAGAGAGTCATAACACAGCCTGGAGCTGTTTCACTTCCACACAAGATTTCCATTTGGAAATCCAGGTACAGAACCAGTCAAAGTGCGTTAGAAAGCTGCATTTCATTTGCTCCACCTATTCACCCCACCCTGACACCCACCCTAAATCCCTGACATCTGTCTGGGTGCACCAATGCAAAAGAGATTAAGGCACTGAAAAGCCCCACGTTGTCTTTGGCAATAGGTTTTTCTGAGTTGCCATCTAAGCCTAAGGAAGACTATTCCTTTTTCTAGGAGATTATTTTATTAATGTATTCTTTTTGACTGTTGTTATCCTCTCTTGTATTGCTTTGCATTTTTCTAGTCTGTCCTCACATTTCCTGTAAAACATAGTTCTTAAATAGCTTCAGCCGTGCATACAGAACTTTCTGTGGATGTTCTTAATCTGTGAAAACAAGATCTACAGCAGAGAAACTAATGCAGCCCTAAGCACAGAGATGCCAGTGACACTTCTTCAGGGCCTTTAAACTGGTGGATATGATCTTATTTTGGCTTGTGACAAATCCCAGTGATGAAATGTCAGCAGTGTTTACACAGAAGTCTCCCTATCAGAGACAGTGCAAAATTAACCCTTTCTAGCACTGCTGTCAAGACAACAGAGTCGTTGTGTTCTTCTGCAAGGATCAGGCTGGCAGAAAAGAAGGAAACAGTTGTGGAAGTATTGCCAAACACCAATCTGGAGGGCAGAAACCCTGTGAAGCTGACCACACTCTGTGTGACTAACTGAACAAGACATGACTTGCTTGAGAGTTGTCCTGGGCAGAGTTTTCCAGACATACCTGGTGAGGGCAACGTCAAAATTTCTCCACAGTTCCTCGGTGGAAGTTTGAACCAAAATCACAGCTATCTTCCAGGCACAGTTTGCCACTACATACGCGATGTTCACGTCTCTCAGCTTCTGTAGGATAGTTTAGGTGTGAGACAAAGCTGGACAAAGTTTCAGTGGGAAACTTGAAATATATTTTGCCATGTAAACCCCTGACTGTGCATTAACAGCACACATGGCAGTCTAGGGACATAAAGGCAGACACAGCCCATCTCAAGGAGCAGGCAGCGGAAAAGAAGCTTACAGGATCCTTCTGTCAAAGATCCTGACTTTGTTGAGTATTAGGTCTACAGTGTATATTATATCACTACAATGACTGAAAAAGTCCATGAAAGAAGCAGAAGATCTGCAAGAGCAGGGAGTGGGTAGCCAGAGCTGAGCTAGCCGGCAGGTGGCAAGATGGGAGGAATACACGAGTGGTAGAAAAGCACTAACACTTCCCTCAGGAAGAAGCACATCAAAATGGCCTAGGAGAAAATGGGACCTGGAGATCCAGTTGTAAGAGAGCAGCCAGTGGAGGTGTCTAAGTGAGGAGAGCTGAAGGTGTCTCTGCAGGGGGAAATCCGCATGTGACAGGTACAATGGTGTCCCACATGAGGTTAAGGTAAGGAGGGAGGCAGCAGAGGAAAAAAGGAAAATGTTTTGTGCAGACATGATGCAGAGGAGAACTTTTTGTAACTGCAACATTAGAAAAAACAGGAGGAAAGAAGAGGATTTTAGGAGCGTCAGAGAGGGTGAAAGAGTGGAACGGGTCCCCGCGTGGGCCTGGGAGAGCAGAGAGAGGACAGCCCAGGTTTGTATGGTGGGGAAGCACAAGGAGACGGCAGCAGCCCAGCCACGAAAAATGCTGTTGTCTCGGGTCTCTTGCTGGAGATGGAGATGGAGCTCTGGCAACAGCTTTGGCTGGAAACTGTGCTGGAAAATCACAGAGCCTCTCCCGCACTGCAGCAGGAGCAGTTTGTGAACTGTGTCACCCTGAGGTCAAGAGATAAAGGGAGCAGGGGATGCCTTTCACAAAACAGGCAAACTCTGGGAGGCAGGAAGCCTTGTGCAAACCTGACGTTTTACTGTTGCTAACTAAAATAGCTGTAAGGCTGAATTGTAGGAATAGGCCAGCTTTGAGCTTATGTGGCAACACACATATAGGTTTATAGGCTTTGCTGCTTTCTTGTAGGCTTTTTGAGGGGCAAAGGGGAGTGCTAGCTGTGCCAGTGAAGCTGTGGTGTTCCCTGCACTGGTAAGGGAGGAAAGTGTTAACAAGGAAAATATTACTTAGTCAGAACTATTATCCCGGCTCTTTCAGAGACTTTTTTACAGCATCACCATCTTTCTTCTTCTGGATATGCTGAGCAATTCTAGATCCTGTGAAAGTTTAAGGTAGGTACAGACATTAGCTGCTCTGAAAAGTATTCAGAGTAATCCTCCCTGTGTGAGCTCTGTCCTTAAATGCTGTGTGGACACAACTGCCCTATGCCTCAACTCTAAAATGCAAGCTCAATTAACATAACCACCAAAGGCCGTTACGGCTTCTGTGTCTCAGTTCATGCTTTGGCAAAATGCAGGTACCTTTTACACACAGACAAGTATGACAAGGCATAAGCTTCATACCTAATGCCAGACACGCCGAAAAGCCAAAACACAGTGAGAAGAAAGAGAAAGATAGGAACGGGACGGCTGACAAAAAAAACCCAAACAAACAAAAAGGGTGAGAAAAGCAGAATGAGTATATTGGAAAAAGAAATTGCCCGTATGGGGGTGGAGGAGAGGCACAGATGAGGGGCAATCTGGTGCCGACAGGATCTTGTTGAAACGTCCCATATGCTTTGCCCTCCCCTGCAGCAGTGGCTCTTCCAGGGAGCAGGGAGCAGGCGCTGCAGGGGCTGAAGCCTGCCGCCGGCAGGCAGGGCAGGAGCTGGGGGGCCAGCCGCAGAGCCCGGCTGTGCCTGCCGGCTGCTGCGCCAACAGCGCTTTTCCAAGTGGGGTGAGAGTCAGGAGGCAGCTCACTCTCCGGGCTTCACTGAATTGTGTGGCTGCCTGTCAAAAACGTTCAACAAATCCAGCCAGTGCTCTTTGTGCTCTATGATGTCACCGGAAAAAATCAATGGAAATGTGTTATACTGGGGACAGAAGGGGTCTGGATGCTCCCTTCCCGGCATGCTTTTCCTCTTTTAGGGCTTTGCTTTAGGTTTCAAATGCCCTTTATAGAGAGAATCTGCAGTCCTGTTCCTGAGGCTTTTGGGTATCCAAACTCCTCTCTCCTTGCTTTTTGGTCACTGGTTGTGCTCCTCAGAGGCCATTTCGTCATGTTGTAAGGTAAGACAAGGCTGTGACCCAGATTCTGGTCTCTTGGGTGCTGTGGCTTAGCTGCATATACTAATGTTGCTTGGGGTTTCACTGTTTCCACCCTTCCTACTGTTCTTGTAAATTTGATTTCCCACTGCAACACATAAAGAGCAACAATACACGCTCCGAGGCATCGTCTCTCACCTCTTTGTCCTCAGCCATGAGAAAAAGTCTCTTTTAAAAACACCTTGCTTGTATTCATTCAGCTTCTGCTCTTTTTCATATTATTTAATATTTTCGTTGCATTTTTTCTGGGATTCCCCAAGACCTTAGATAAACCACAGAACACTAAACAGAGCTGCAGTTGCTTCCCAGGACAATAAAAGCTAAGGGTCAAATGAAGAGGAAAACATCACTTCAAGGTAGGCCTATAAAATCTTGTGCATTTCAGGGGCAGTGCGGGAGTCTGCAACACAAGTGTCTGACTAACAGCTGGTTGCCATGTCCTACAAACACTTTTCCTGCTGCAAGTACATTGGAAGGCATTTTTAAGGCCAGTGCCAGCTAAGGAGAGTCAGCCCAACAAGCAGCACCAAAGGATCACGAGAATCTTGAATGCAGAATAATTCCCAGAGGAGCCTTTTGTATTTCACATGCTACAGTATTCCTCAGAATTTCATAGAGCTTTACACCAAATAACAATACGTCATGTATCTGTGTTATTCTGTATTTTTCACTGGTTCCTTACAGGGCCCTCTCTGTCCCTCTCCACTTGTTTACTCAAGGGCAAGCAACTGGAATTACATATCCCTCGTGCTCGTCAATCGAGAGGACAAATTATTGCCTGCAAATCTTTCTGGTTACCTACAGAGCAGGGAGAGCAAAACAAGCATAGAGCCAGGCATGGCTTGAGAAGAGAATCCCCCTAGTCATGGCCAACTTATTTGTTGTCATGAGAGACAATAATAATGCTAAAGATGAAACAGACAACACAGTGATGACAACTTTGTTCCTTAGAAAGGGATAAAGGATTTTAAAAGGTTCTAAAATATTTTCCAAAGAGATTACTTTGCCCATGACAGAAATGTGGCAATTGCTGTGGTAGGACACCACGGCTGGGGAGTAATAGCTCGCCACTTCATTCTACTGTCTGGAAGGGACATATGAACATCTGATCCCATTTCACCAAATCATCTTCCATGCAAAGCTTGTGTCTATGTGCTGTTTCTTTCTTAACAGCAAAGAGAGGCTTCTGAATGGGCGCATCGCATCTGCCCCACACTAACATTTTTTAAAGGCTTTAAGGTTTCTGCCCGACATCTTCTCTGCATGAAGTCCCTTTCTTCAGACAACTCAAGAATACTTTGCAAATATTTTTATTGTAATTCCGGTGGCCACAGCATAGGGAGCATTCAGAAGGACACAGCTCACTGGACTGGAGCGATGGGGAGGGTGGAATTCAGCCCCCTGCACGCTTCACCAGGCTGTGCCCTGCCAAGCTTTCTTCTGCCTTACCTCCTTGGAGCTGCCCTGCGCTTATGAGTTAAAAGAAAACTGCAGCCATATTACAGAGGCCAGCAGCATGAAAGTACAGCACGAGAAGCACTTGTCACCATGAATAAACAGTGAAATGCATTTTTTTTGAAGTTGCTAATTCCACTTGGCATTTCTGAGCCCAGCGTTGGAAACATCCATCTTGTTAAAAACTGATGTCATTTGTGACACTAGTAGTATTAGAAGAGACTGCAAACAAGTTTTCAACCTGCTTTAATAATGATTTAACAACCAGGAAAGTAATCAATATTTTAGGGATAAATTTTCCACTGTGCCTTTAGCAGGCTCCGTTTCTGCCCATAGAGAACCATGTCTACAGATCTGCAGGTGAAAATACCTGAGTGTACGTGTCAAAAATGTACACGTGAAATATTGCCCATGCAACACCTACTGCCCAACACTGAGTTTATACTGTGAATTTGTAAAGTGAATTAAAAATCCCTTTGTCTTTCCCCAGTCTCTGATAAAACCAATTCTGCCTATCTCTCCGATGAATCTATAAAATAAGTCTTTAAACCTGTTTTCTCTTACATATTTTTGTGTTTAAAAACAACAAAAAAAGCTGGGGAGTTTTTGATATAGCGCAATATCTAGCACAAGGCACCATAATGTCATTTACTGATAGAATTGGATGACATTTGGATTTCACATCCTGGTCACAAAATGAGATTATGGCATTCTAAACTGCTTGGGTAATTGATGTGCAGATGCTTTTTTAAAAAGTGGATAATCCAAACTGATTGGTTTACAAAGGAAAAAAAAGGGAAAGGAGCTCAAGTTTCTTCCTTTTTTAATGCTGATTCATTCCATAGCTATGTCACTGAAAGCAGAAGCCTTTCAAATGGCTTTGGGGGTCTGTTTGTTTGTTTTTGCTGAGTGAATTGTTCTTATGCAATTTTACTCCTACATAAGAAATATTCTTATAAGATTGTTTAATCATTGGCAAAGTTCCTGAAAAGGTAAAAGTGTGGAATCTATGTCCTCCCTTCTTGGGAGACATAGACTAATATTTTCTGAAGTAAGTAGTAATTAGATTAGTTAGTGTCTTAAATTAGCCTTTTTTTTTTTTTTTTACTGAATAGTGCTCTGAACTTTCCAAACCTGAGTCACTCAACATCACTACTCCCCTCAAAAGTCTTGGTCCTGCAGTAAAATTTTGTGTATGACCACATTTCCCTAAGGGTCTTTTTAATGTATCGCCAAGCTAGATGACTTTTGGCTCCAAAATACTCACGTTGTTATTGATAGTAAGTCATACTAAAGCTAATAGTAGCATAATGAACTTTTGTTGGTTTGTGAGACGCTTAAAAAAAAGATTGTTTTAGATAGTCTTTTAGATGATTAGAAAATAATTAGACAAAGTATATCTGAAGTGTCAATTTCTGAGGGCCTCACTCCGTGTATGTTCAATTCATTAAGTCACATTCTCACTTGGAAGTTAATGGGAGTCTCTTTACCTATAGCCCTGTAAGATTTGACCCAAGGTTTTGGACACCACGATATTGATGAATAATTTTGCCAGCTTTTTTCTCACAATTAAAATCTTTGTGGGTATTTGGCCAGCCAATGTCTCATGGTGGTAATGTTAAAAATCTCGTTTATGTCTAGCAAGACTAATAGCTACATTTTCATTTTAGAGCCCATGTGAGAAAAACACACCTTTGGAAACTGATGCTTAGCTCACCTGGAGCTGGATTAGTGACTATTATTAGGGGCAAGGCAATTGGATCATACCATGCAGGAGCCGCTCTGAACTTTAGCTCAAAACTTGATGTCACATACAATAAAGTGTAAAAAGAACCAAATGACCACATGGACGGCTTTACGACGGGGAGGCTGGGAAGGCAGGGAGGGGAGAGCAGAGTGGCCGGGGAGCTACTGGAGCCCCCACCTTGGGACGCCGGGCAGAAAGCCTGGCGCAGACCGCAAGCCACAGGTGGGCACTGCTGGGCCAGGCGTGGTGGAAAGCTCCATGCGTGTCAGGAAGGAGATGTGCACTCAGGGTTGGCACTGTGCCCTTCTCTGTCACTGCGTGGTGCTCAGCTTTGTGGGGAGGTTAGGTGGGAGGAGAAGGGGCCCCTCACCTACGGGACAGACGTTGAGTTGAGTAGCATTTGCTAGCAAGCGGCAGAAATGAATGGGGAGGTGGTGACCAGCTGTGGGTAGAGCACAGCACAAAAAGGATTCAGGCTGCCAGTGACAACAAGTGAAAATGCGGAGATCCCGACACAGGGATTTTGCTTAAATAATTTTGCTATGGTAAAAGCTAGCTCAGGTGGGGGATCTGAGATGGAAGTTGACAGTAGGAGTCCCAGAAAGCAAAATGTTTCCTTTCCTCTAGTCTTTACTCTAAATTTATCTCGGATTTCATTTGAAACAGGCACTGTATGGAAAGGAATATCCTTTTTTCTGACTACCTATTCTCCAACTTTCACTAATTCTCAGAAAACAACAGATATGACCCTACTGGTCATTCAAGACATCATTGACTTGGATCATTTGTGTGCCCATATATATGTGTGCATGTGGGTGAGCAGGTATGTGAGAGAGTCTGTACTTCCAGTCCCGAGTACAAAGCACCAGCCTAGTATTTCTAACCTAACTTAAATTTCAAAATCTGTGAAGTAGAGAAAATGTTTTCTTGTGTGTGGTGCAGAGAGACCCTTTTGGGAAGTAGAAAGGTTTAGGCAGGATGTCATGGGTATGAAGACAAATGTTTCAGTCACCCTTCTGAGCCTGTTTCCTGTTATTTGAGCGAGTGTCTACTCATGTTCTTGCAAAGAAAAGCCTTCAAAGTATGAAGCAGGCAATGGCACTTGGTCCTGGCAGAGGGGCTGATGCAGCTGCTGGGAGGTGCAAATGGCACTGGTCCATGGTGCAGGGTGCAGCATGGTGTCATTTTGTCCTACGACCCAGTCAGGCTCAGCAGCCAAGCAGGGGAGCCCTGTCCACAGTTGGATGGGAGATGAATTGGGAATCGTTGGTGTAGTGCAATGCTGAGGAAGGTCTATCTTCCCACTGAATGGGAGAGTGATGCCAAGAGTAGGGTGTTGTCCTGGTGAGCTATGCAAGCCACACACAAAAAGGGGATGAAAACAAGTCTTTGTTCTCCACACTGGGCTCAAGGGGCTATCCAGCCAACCTAAAGTTGCAGTATGATGTTCCAGTCAGATGGCGCTTGTGGAGACTTATTTGTTCCCCCAAGAGCTGTGGAAGTAGTTACACTGAAATTAATGTGGCCAGAATATGTACAAGAGCAGGTTTCCACTGGAATATATTACTTCCATGATGTGGCATTTTCCTACGAAATATGCCCCAAAGGTCTTCACTAGCTTTCCCACTCTTTTTTCTGGATGTGTGAATCCACAGCCTCCCAAAGATACCCATTTCCCCACGTTCCCTCAGTCCACTAGGCAAAACATCTGCAAAGCACTTTGCCAAACCAGAACTTTCAAAAATTTCTCTTCTGTAAGAAACAAAACAGCCCGATCCCACACCCCAGCAAGCACCCCAGTTTGGGAATTTTCATTTTTATTTGGAATAAGAAGTATTTTGAATACGTAAGCATCCCTGCATGATTCTATTGCCAAGTTGGAGGCGAATGAGGATATTATTTCAGATGTCACTATTCTTAATATCTCTATCATGTATGTGTCCTAGAAAGGAGGAGTGGGTATGAAGAGGAGTATCATGTCACTCAGATCTAGGGGTTCACTGAAGGGTGGAGAACACTGTGCAGAGGAGACAGTCACGGGACTATACAAACATAGACCATTAATCACAGGCTGTAAGGTTCATGAAGGGCTTCCTGTGGTCCGATTTTGTTGAAGGTGTGTTTGGCCTTTGAAAGCTTGAAAAGTACAGGAGCAAGGGGTGACAAATGGTTTAATGATTACAGGATGGTACACCACATCACATGTTCTTGGTCCTTAGCCTGACCCGACTCCTGACCTGTTATTCGACTGTAAATAAATTCTTTTACTGTTCCAGTCCAAACCCTGCTGTCTGCATCCAGGCAAAACAGTCACTACAATAAAATTCTGTCTTGCTCAATGTTTTATGGTAACCATAATAACAATGTTTCCTTCCTCTTGCCCACAGCAAGATCTTCTGGTACCACAGTCCCCTGAAGGACAAGGCTAAATGTGGCACGATTTGGCGACAGGCTGTGATCAAAATCAAATCTGAACACCAGTGTATAGCAGTAGTGACCCACTTTCAATCTTTATTTCCTCGTCTCGTCTGTGGTTCTCGAAAATCACTTGCCTCTAGCATTGTCACTTCTTTAACTCCCAGCCTAGAAGATCTGCTGTGCCAGAGCACCCCATGACTCAGAGAGATCCAAAAAGCCTGAGCTTAGCAGCATGCCTACTGAACTGAGACAAATAAGATGAGCAGGTCAGTCTGACGAGCTAATCAGAACTCTCCTCTAGGAAAGATTATGCTTCCAGGACATACTCCACATATTGCAGAAAGCATGTGGAATAGAGCCAAGGCAGAGATACCAACTCCAGCATAACCCATGTTCCCTCAGTCTTGCACATCCTCAAGGACAGTTTGTCTTTTGACCTAATGCTCAGAACCTTTATAAGTACAAAATCTCTCCCCTTCCCTTCCTTCTCAGTGGTGGAGTGTTTCTCATCTCATCACTTTCCCTGGCCCCAATACTGGGGATTCTGCAGCTACTGAAAAAATGTCTCCAAGTGCCCAAGACAGATTAGGTACAAGACCAAGACAGACCCTCTGATATTCCTCACATCTCCATGTGAGCCCTTAAGGCCTGTATTTGTGACCCTAGTGAGTCTTGGAAGGTTACTTAGCTATGTCAATAGGACTGGAGTTATTTAATTCTCTGTCTCAAGCAGGAAGAGCACATGCTGTGACAGAAGAGCTGTAGATGGTACCTACTGAGTCTACACAGCTTCATGAATGTCTCTTCAAGTCCAGTAACACTGCTGAGAGAAACACCCTCAAGTCTGAAATTCATCATCCCTTTAATTTCTTTTTTTCTTAGACAACCTACAGCACATTTCTCAGTCTTGAAAGCACAACAGAAGATCTCTGTTGAAGGAGAAAATAAGCTGTTGATCTACATTTCCGTGTTTTCTAGTCTGAGCTCCTCTTACCTAGGCACCCATAGCAACACTCACTGTTTATCAAAATATCAAAATATCAAGTATCAAAAATATAGCATATTGGCTAAATGCCACTCTGGGACTTACCCACCGTTCATACCTAGCAGTGGTCATACCCATTCCACGCGTGGTTTGGCCTTCCGTGGCTTTGGGAGAATGGCAGAAAACTGATGAACAGCAGTCCCCCTCTGCCATGGTGCGTACTGATCCACATATGTCTGGCTAACAGATCTGTGAACCCTCTGGAAAAAAAAAAATCACACAGCCGTTCTAAGAAAAGGCATTAAATGAGGTGGCAAGATTTTGTTTTACTTTGCTTCCTTTATGTTTTGCTTAGGAGAGTTAGTGCTAAGTCTCCATTTCAGAATTTCAAAGGTTGATGTTTTGCTTTGGGTCACAAGTGAAACAGCCTTTTTTAGTTCCATTCTTCTTTATAATTTTTGCATTGGACAGGAATAGTAGACTTTGCAGATTGATACACACATGCTAAGGGAAGATCTGTAAGAAAAATAATGCCATTCTTATCTGCAATATGCCTTTTTAATAAGACTCACCCACCACTGTTCTTCAGTTGTAGCACCAAATTCACATGCAGGTCTAATGCTGAAAATAAATAAGCAGTGACTTGTGTGTGCGTGTGGTGTGTATAGTATAGCAGATACTGGGGCAGATCGTCAGCTGGTGTAAATCAGCCTAGGTCCATTGACTTTAATGGAAACTTGCCAACTTACCCCAGCTGAGAATCTGATTATTGTTTTGCAAGTTCTTGCATTAAAGATAAGCATTCACATTTTGTTCTGTTACACCGGTGTAAGTGGGAGTAACTTCACTGAAGTCTCGAGTCTTGCTAGATGTACCTTACCTGGAAAGCAGAATTCAGTTGGAAATCTTAATGAGAGAGAAAGCAGTTTTTACCTCTACTACATTTCAGCTCTTCCCTTTTCCTTAAGGAAAAAAAAAAAAAAAAAGGAAAAAGGAAGAAATATCAGGCTGTCATGGAAATTCTCAACTATATCTTTTTTCTCTGACTCTCATTTCCAGGCTTTGTGCAAATAGTTTATTTGATTTGACACCTACTGCACAAAAGGTTGCCCCTTCTGTTCTATCAAGGCTGGTATCAAGAAAAGAGAGAGAAAAATCGCACAGCTGGTAGTACAGAGAACCCAAAAATATACAAAGACGTACCAGAGGGAATAGTCATCAACATAAAGTGAACAAGCACCCAGACTATTGATTACATGCTGCTCACAGAACACTAGGCATTTCTGCCAACTTCTTTCCACTCTTACACTGAGCTGCAGACAGCATGTTGTACTTTGCATCATCAGTTTTGATGAATAATGCACTGATAAACACTGCAGCCAATATTCTGGAGGAGCTGAGAAGCCAGATGTCATCTGGACCTCCAATAGTTTTAACCCTGGGTCTCTGACAGACACTGAAATAAACACTAGACATGCACTGCAGAATGGGCGATGCCCAAATGCGAGGTTAGGTACAATATTAAGCTGGCAGGCATATGAAAAATGAAGGGGCATTGTAATCCTTCCACAAACAACTTCCAGAGGTGCTGAGATAGTGAGAAAGCAGCACCCCAGCGCAAGCTGCTCACTGGAAACACCTGCCAGGTGCAGCATCCCTGCGTGCGTAGGGGTGCCCAGACAAAAGAAATGCTGATAGCTGTGTCGGCTCAGCCCTGCGAGCCGCTGCCCGGCTCCATTTTGAAGGGAGCGCGCAAAGGGCTTGGCGGACTCGACCCCCTGGGGAAGCGGGATCCCCGTTCGGAAGAGCGGATGCATTCTTCCCGCGGCTGTGGGCTGAATGTGTTAGGATGGCAATCAGCTGGGTATCTTAGTGATACACCAGAGCCTTTCTCCTCAAGGGCAGCAATGCATAGCAAGGTTTCTCAAGCCCTTAAACCTCATTTGGTATTTATCATCTTACCTGTATCCTCACCAGTGAGACCTGGCTTTTTTTTTAAATAAGGAACCTCTGGGCCCCCTCAGTCTACCCACTGATAAGGTCAGTGCTCAGGGGACCTCAAGGCCTGTGAAGGTTTCATTTCAGTGAGTCTCAGCAGCACCAGGTACCCTTTAAAATCTCACATGGTTTAGCAATATCATCACTGAGATTATGCAGTTTTGGAAGTAAGCTATTCAACCCACCCATCTCAATAATCCAAGATCGCAGCATGCCACGTAAGAGTAAAAGTTACTTTTTTTAATAAATGAGGGAAAAGGCTCTACCTTCCCCAGAATTACAGTGTAAAGGGCTCATTGCTAACTCAAAATTCTGTTTAAGGAAGATCTGCTTATATAAAAAGCCAAATTAGGCTCTCAAAGGCTGAGCGTATGCCTAAGCAACGGAAGAGTAGTTTCTCTCTGCTGGCACTGCAACACTGCTAGGGTCAGGAAGCCCCCTCATGGTTTGCTCACCAGGAGGAGGGTTGTATTATTTGAAGCATCCTAAATTTTCTGCTTTATTTTACCACCAGAATTTCCCAAGAAAAACTGCATGTAGAAAAGAATATATATGGCTTAAATATGGAGGGGGAGTGTTTTCCCTCTATTTACTTTCTCCACTTTCTTTTGCACCTGAGTAACCATTCTTGGCATAGTTGGCAAATGCTCTAAGACATGCCCTACTCCCACATTGAGGGGAAATCCAAAAATAGGTAACATGCTCCTTATAATGCTATATCTTTTCCATTCAGCTTGTCAAATAACTGACAAATGTGAAGCATGAATAAGGACCTCTTAAAGGTATGAAACAATCCAAGAAGAAAACTGGCATGCACCTGGGAAGTGGTTAAAACAAAGTAGTAGATCAGGAAATGCTTACATTGATAAGGGGTAAGCTGTAAAAAGGCAGAGGCAGTGACTATAGTGGAATTTCAATTATACTGACATTGATGGGCATAGCAGTAGTGGAGTCATTAAGGATGGATGCATGTTTCTGAGTGCGGTACCAAACTGTTTTTTCGGTTTGAGGAGCAATCAACAAGACCAGGGGCTATTTTGGACTTAGTCCAAGGAAATGAAACTAGGTGAAATGAATAATATAGAAGATAATAAACCCTTAGGGCTAGGTTATAATATCATCAAATTGGAAACACTTCTGAAAATATTTGTGAATGGTTATAATAGTGCAATAATTTTGAGGACAGAACGAGTTGAAGAAAGTTGATTGGAATCAACTGTTTGTGGACAATAATGGAAAAGCATGCAGTATTTAAGAAACGGAGAGACTGCTATTTCTATTCAGGTTATTAGAATCAAAGTCAAAATGATAGCAAAAACAAGCTAATGTGGTCTCAAAAAATGTAATAAAGGTATCAAAATGCTTTCCTTATTTAAAAGGCCAGGCATCCTTGAAAAATGGGAAGGTTTGGCAGTTTTAAAATGAATGAGAACAACATCGAGAGAATACCAACAATGAATAATATCCATTAAATATTTCAATCAAGACTGAAGCCAAGTTGCTCAAGTGTATGCATGCAATGTAAATGGTAAGAAAGAAGAAGAAGAAAAAAAAGAAAAGATGATAATGAAACATGGAGCACTCATTCGTATCTATTTCCACAAATAAAAGGACCAGTGCTCAGGCTTTCATTCAGAGCACAGTTCCCTGTGGCTGTGGCAGAGTAAGAATATGATGTAGGGCTATTCCAGGAGCATACCCTTAAGGAAGCTGCCGGCAGCGGGACACCAGGATAACAACTTCCATGTGGAAGGGTCTGATCCTACTCTCGCAGTGCTGAAAACCACTTAGAAGTGGCTGCCTAAGAGTTGGTGCAGGGTCTACCCTGGCAACATGGCAGTTATTCTCACTTGCTGTGACAACCTGGAAGATTCAAGAGGAAGAAGTACCTCTTGATCCATACAAATTACTCCAAGGGCATGGCCAAGTGATCAGAAAGGTGGTTCAAGCACACGTATTTCATTTCGCAGAGATGCAGTCGAGTACTCTGACCCTCATGGGACGGCCGCAGCTTCCAGCTGAGAGGGGCAGTAACCTCTCCCAGTAAGCTAACTCAGTCCTTCCCCAGTTTACCTCTGTTTTCAGCTGCCATTTCTGAGCACACTCTCTGTAACTGCTCCCAAACGCCAGAGTTTGTCACACCAGAGAGGTCTCTCTTCATTCTGCTCAACTAGCAATGTGAGGACCACAGTCATCGGGCTAAATCTTACCCTGGGAAGGAACCCGAAGACATTGCCCAGTAAGAGTCTAAGCAGAGAGACGGACAGACGGCAGAAGCTTGTGAAAACAAGAGGCTGTGCAGTGGGTAAGGGGAATGTGCTGAGGGAGGTACTTTGTCCCTTCCTGGGGAGAAACAAGATGTCCTTGGTGAGAGCATGCTGCAGTCAGCAGAGCGCCTGGCCAGGCAGAGATGGGGCTGGCCATGCCTGGCTGAGCAGCACTTCGTGCCCCCGTAGGGATGTGTTGTTCAGCTGGCAGCATCTCCTGCTGCTGTACAGAGCCCGTGACGGGGATTGCTGCTTCTCCCAGGCAAGGAGGTGCCAGAGCCTTCCTCCTTCTTTCGGCACAGCCACGTATTTCTCAGCCCACATCGCCAGCCAGGCACGCCATGAAGTTGAACTCCAACGTTCTCCAGTATCCAGAAAGGATGGAATTACTTGTTTCAGTTCAACCTTGCAAAGTGGAGAGCTCAAGATGCCAGGTTGCTTTTTATAGCCCTGATTTCAAAGCAGGCCTCATATCTAGCACCCAAGCTCCAAGACAACTCTTCTGATTTTCCAGCGTGCTTTAGCTGAGGACAAAATGGTGACTTTTCCTATGCTGCAGCGATGCCTCACAAACAGCCTCAGAATCTAGAAAAGGACCGATTTAAGTGGTTTTTTTCTTCAGCTACACTTTTTTTACTCCATTCTCACCAGGTACCTTCAGAACACAAGAGTGTTGATAACAGAAAAAGAGCTTTTGGGGAGACACCAGCTCTCACATGGGTGAATCTCCTTGTAAAATCCTGATACCATGTGCAGATGTATGCTGAAGACAGATGGTTTCTGGTTTTCATGATTTGAAGGACCTCTCATGGCTGAATCGCAGAGTTAGCCCCATGCCCAGGTTTCCATGATGAAGGCCAAAGGCAAGAACAGACTGTGGAGGATCATGAATTGTTTCTGGACCATGCTGCAATGGTTCAGTGGGAATTAGGAACAATATTATATTTGACAGAGTTTTACACAGAAGTAAACGTGGTACAGGACAGAGAGGAATCCGGTACTTAACCCTCAGACTGGCAGAAATTGTGGCTTTGGCTTCAAAGATAAAGATGAAAAGCAGTTGATTTTGTCCAGTTATGTGGTGCAGAAATGAACCCAGCCCTAATTAAGCTTACCAAGTCTGCAAATTGTGATAGGGACCTTGCAGTTTTGTGTTGGGGTGTGAAAGGTGTCCAAATATGAGCAAGATCAATCCTTTGTGTGCCACCCTTCACCCATCAGTGAGACCCCTTGAGAGAGAGGATGGCCCTGAATGAAACCGGAGTTTATTGCACGAATCCTCTCCCCTCAAACACTTCGGCACCTATCAAGCACTGAGCATCCCCCACCTCTCCCCACAGCCTCCTCTCCCTGCGGCTGCTGCACCACTGATTCACATGCCCCGCCAGAGCTTGCAGGACCCCTGCTAGCCTTTACGGTAAGCTGGCCTGAGGAGATGGTTTACACTGTGTTCGCAAAACCCACAAAACTCGGTGGAAATTTCAGCCCTGCGATAATGATCCAAATTTCCATGAGCCCATAAAGCGCTCTAAAAAATTAGCAGGGAGAGTGCAAGATCATGCATACCTGTGCAGAATTACTTGTCGCCTAGGCAGGGAAGCAGAGAGGAGGATGTAAAAGGAGCAGAAGCAAGTGCAACAGCAGGGCTACATCTTTCTCTCTACAAAATTCAGAACTACAGAGGTGCAAACAACTGTTCCCAAAGCAAATGGATACTTTTTTTTAAAGTAAAGCCTGGAGAAAAGAAGACTGATAGTGGTTCATAAAACCCTGGGAAGCTCAAATCAGGGTGTCCTCCTTTTCTCCAAGCATCTGTATAAAGTGAGGAACAAAGAAAGGATTGCACAACTGTAGAAACCAGAGTAAATTTTTATTATTTTTTTTTTAAATCCTACCACACAGCCTGGCTGCGGAAAAGTGCAAGCTCCAGCCTTTGTGGCAGTGGAACCTGCCACATATTTGCCCTGGGTAATGAGCTCAGAGGAGGAGATTTGAAAGAAGACTTTGCATTGTTCGAGGAGGCTCTGGAGCAGAGGGAGGGTGGAATTCCATCTGTTCACTTCCGCGCGGTTCAGTGAGCTGCTTCACTTTTAATGGTTCACTAGGCTGTGACACTTAGCAGAAATTACGGTAAATGTTTTTTAAAACCTTTACATTATCATTTAAGAAGCCACATGACAAGATCACTGAAAAGCTAACCCTTTGATCTCTGTCTCTTGTGAAGTTTTTTTGTGTGATAATGGAGACAATGTACCATGTGCCATTGAGGCTGGATAATGTGTTGGTGTGCTTATGTTCACTTTGCCCCCTGTCTTAATGGCATTCTCTATGGTGTTTTTTTCACGCCATCACAAAAAAAGCAGACTGTTGCCCTTAAAATCTATAGTCACTTCAGCAGGTCCCATATAGCTCTTCATGCATTAGGAGAGCTGACAAACAGCTCGCACACCAGCTCAGATAGGAAGTCCCCTATGTTACCGATCAGGTGGAATTCCACTTTGCCTGCTTGAGTGACTCTGTGAACAATGTAAATCATTAAGTAAGTCTTTGCAATGGTGCAGAAAGGTGATGGGGGAAGGGAGCTCTGTATCTGGTGCTTGTTCAATGCACTTTCACAGGAAGACTGTTTATTTTCCATAAACCTCTGAAGAAGACCAAGTAGCTGTCAACAAGTTCATCTTGACTTGAAGACAGGGATGGGAAGTCATGGTAAATTCTTGTGCACTTCTGTGTTTAATCAGCACTTAGGACATTTTTTTCTCCCTATGTTTTATCCTTTCCATTGGACTTTTCAGCACTTTCTTGTGTAAATCGGTCTTTTCCATCAGGAGAAAAATCTATGCAGTATCTGGAAGACTTGGAGCAACCATTTGGACGTCTTCACTGTTGTAGAAATTGGCCCTTTAAGTACCAAAAGAAAATCTTTATCTTTCTGCAAAGAAGAAGGGAAACACATACAAATGAAGTCAGACTCCACACAGATCCATGGTTCACAAAGCTTTCTGCTGCCTTTGCTCTAGTCAAAGGAAATGGTTTACAGCTTCTTTAGACAGACCATGCTCCCCCATCAACTACACTGCACAGGTGGCATGTCTGAAAAACAGGCAGCCTGAAAAACAAATGGAGGCTACAGATTCCAGGCCTTAGAGATTATTCTTACCTTCTCCGACCCCCAAAAATTAAATACGAAAGCCTGTTTCGGTGTTAGGGGACAACCATGGGCAGATTCAGAACCATTTTTTTCCTTTTATCAGTTGTGTCTGATCCAGCCCAGGGGCATGGGTTCACAACATGAGTTCAAGCCCTTTGCTATGTGAAGACATCCAATAGGAAATAGATATCTCAAAGATACAGATTCTGAATTGGGATGGTGTTCACAGCAATGGCTTCATTTTGCTCACATTTTACCAAGAAGCATGGTCAGCACACTTTACAAATAGTATTTTAGCCATCATGAAGGAAAATTCTGAAGTAAAATGTAGATAAATAAACCCAGTGAGTTCTTGCTATAGCTCTACTACTGTGTTGGCCCTCTTGATGAAAAATGTCCATTTTCCTCCTACAAGGTAGAATCTATCAATCAGAAGATAAAAAGGATGCTCAGACCATTTATGAGAAGCCTGATAACTACTCACTAAGAAGAGACAGAGAGAGAGGTCACCAGAGAGGGAGAGGGAGAAGGAAGCAAGGAATGCAGCTGAGTTTCAGGTGGAAGAATATGGTATTTGGGACAAGCTGGTAGTAATCAAGAGGAAAGATGTAGCTGGGCTGGTTGGGATTCCAGCTGCAGTAGCTTCATATTGTCCCCTCTAGCTGCTGATTTGAGTAAGGCACTACTGACTTTGAGAATTTGCCTGACAGGTAAACCAGCACAAATAAATTAAACAAAAGCAAGCAGCTAAATATTGGCACCACAAGTCTGTTTTTCATTGCTCCCTGCATCATTTCCGTGCTGTGCTTTGCCCATGATCCCAGATCACCCACACAGCTCAGAAGCATCCAGGCTGGGGAAGCCCTCACATCACACTGCTCATACGCTAGTTGCCTCTGGCTGTCTCTGACTTGTCTCAAACAGACACAGAGACAGCAAGACACTCCCCCCATCCCCCCCCTCAACTCTGCTGAAATGTAAGTCCAAGTATTTCTTTTCAAGCAGTGCCCAAGACTTTTTTTTCTTCCCCTCTTGGGGATTTGCAAAAGCCCATTTGAAATCCAGTGTCCCTGTACCGGTGCAGTGGCCAGTGAATGCTTTATGTTACAGGGACATGCTACCTCTCAATCTAAACGTGGAATCCTTCCTGCAGAAATATCCATATCTCATGAAGCTGGAAAAGCATGGCCAATATAGAGCAAATAAATCTATCTGCATGTGGACTTTGACTGGTATCAAACTGGCTCATTTATTGCCACAACTCTTTGCTGGGAGATTTTTGTTCTGCTGTAGAGCTGCTAAATTCCCCTTGAGTACTATTAGTGTTGCTGCTTTTTATGTCTCTCTCCATGACACTACTCAATGCAAGTTATAATTAACTCAGAGGAAGTAGAAGGGGATGGACTCTGTCTGTTTAGGGGGAGATGGGTACAGAATGGGAAAAGATAATGCCAAATAACCTTTGGGGTTTCTAGTATCCCCTGAACACTTGGACCTCGGTTATTTTTAGACCTCACCTTTCTACTGAGAGGCAGCCAAAGCCTGTTGTCAGCCGCAAACTACAGCAATCAGGACTAATTTTTGGGGCTGAGGGAGGACTTGAATAACTTGACTTGTAAGACCTTTGTACTGGCCTTTTGCACAAGACTGGTTTTTAGCCTTGGAGAACTACAAAAGCAACCCCTGGCTGAGATCCTAGTTTCAAAGGTGAAAATGGGTCTGTTTTCCAGCAACACTAGACAATCCGGAGAACAATTTATTGCTTAACTATTAAAGATTTAAATGTCAAATGCAGGACCTATCCCGACTCCCATAGATCCTCACATTTGTGCATACACACACAAGCTGGAGGGCTAGTATGCAGCTGAGGCATGCAAAGGCAGGCTGAGAGAGGGTAGAACAGCATTTCCGAAGGTGCATGCACTTAAACAGGGTCCTGGCAAGGTTTCTTGCATTTTTTAAAGTACTGCATTGTGGAAGAAGAAAAGGGTAGAAAAACTAGCAAACCAGGGATCACATTGCACATGCTTTGGACACAGAAATTATTCCCCTAGCAGCAAATAGTGAATGTGAATAGGAACTTAGTGATCAGCTCACAGAATCTTCGGAAGTTGACAAGAAAAAATAAAGTGTCCTTACTGACGTTGACATTTCTCCTGCAGGTACATACAGCCATAAGTAACTTTAAACAGCTGAGTAAACCTACTGAGTTAGCAGGACCACTTTCACGTGCACATTACTCACCTGGGTCTCAGTAATATACACTCACAGTCTAAATAGTTCATACTTTTGAACTATTCAAAAAGTGAGTTTCTGAACCAAGAAGCCATTTGAATAACTAGCGTGATATTTTGATCTGCATTCTAATTTGAAAACTCATCATTATTTACATGATAAACATAAACGGTGCGTTTGGAGTTGTTATAGTCCATCATGTAAATCCGTATTTAAGCATTATGAAAAAGAGGATTTGTGACTCAGTAGATCATATTAGCTGTAGAGCAGATATTCCTGTTGATCAAATCTATTTTCTTACTGCCCAACGTGCATCAAGTCCATGTGATAAAAAATTCTTATGACATATTTACTGCTGTGTGAAATGATGTGGTCATTTTTAATTTCTTTGTATTTTTCCTGTAATACTCTAAGCAGCTTGGCATTATCTGAGGAGAGCAGCAGTCTTACCCTAGGTGGCCCTACTCTGATCTCAGCTAGGTGACCACGAGTGATGAGCTCCCTCACACAGGTTTAACAAATGTTCCCACAAATATTTTCCCCCTCACTCGGTGATGCCTGTGATGTTCTGTGGGTAAATCCTCCTCACAAAAAAACATGTCAACTGCATATACGCCTTTCCCACCCAGAAAACTTCAGCTCCATACCCTCATTTCCCCTGTTTTGAGCCATTATCCCACTGATCCCTCACACTTGCTCACCCCAATAACCTGGTAGCATTTAGAGCTGTTCTCCTTGCCCAGCAACTGTTTTACAAAGCCAATTCAGCAGAAATGAGCTTGGTGGTCCCTTGTCACCACTGCTTCCCAGGGCACCCAGTTCTAGTTCTGCCAGCACTAACCCTACAGTGACGGCTCAGACAGCCGCCGCCTGTGCCCTGCTGCAGGAATAGGTAGTCAAGAGGCAGACTCATTTTTCCTTCCATTCCTCAGGCTGACAGTCCCATGCAGACCAATGAAGGTATCTCCCAAATGTCAGAAAGATCTTTACACCTGGTGCTGAAGGGAGAGGCAATAGCTCTTCTGTCTTGTGCATGGCAGTACACGCTTTTCTTGCTTCATGCTGGGCCAAAAAGACCAATTTCATTCTTCTTGCTGCTGCTGTCAATGCTGCATCAAATACATGTGCCTTGGCATTTGGCCATGAGCTGGAAATTTTCCTTCTTGTTTCCACCCCAAGTGGAATCAGAAGATATCTGCAATTACTGTGACTTTATTTATATGGCACAAAGTTTTTAGGGACTGTTAATGAGCTAATGTTTTTAGGATACTCTTAACTGCCACCATTTTGTGTACATTCACCATGTATGCTTGCAGGGGAGACAGAGGCAGATTTTTGTCCCCCCAGCCTCCTGCAGTAGAAGTACTCTCTATTCTTTCCACTCTCTCCACTTGGGTCACATTTTTAAGGCTTGTTTTGCCAACTAAGGGGAAACAAACTTCAGTCCAGATCGTCAAAGATTTCTGGAAACCAATACATTCAATAAAGCCGATGCTTTGTTATTAAAACGGAGATTATCTTCACAAAGCCCCAACAGTTGTTGCTGTTAGCCAAAACTTGTAGAAGACCCCCCCAAATCCTGTTCCCATCTTCGACGAGGACAGCAAACAGCAGGGTGCCACCCCAGGCGCTGCTGTGCTTTTTGACCTTCTTGGGTGAAATCTATCGCAGTCAGAGAGAATTGAAGGAACAGGGAAAAGGTAAGACAAATGAAATGGCAAAATAAGGGCAACATTCTGCCTAGCAGATGTTCGGTATTCCTACAGTCTCGTTACCTTTGTTTAAATGTTTGAATCAATGCTCTTAGTTTAATAAACAAAACAGATGCAAAATTTGCAGCTAACTGTTAGGAGTGAATGTCAAGGCACAGCGAGCAATCTGCATGTCCCCTGGGACTGTGGTTTTTGGTCCAGGATGGGAAACCTGTTGTTAGAATTGTTCCCAGATTATATCCCACTGGCCCTGATTACCTTGATGTTGGGGAAATGTCTCAAGGGACATAAATTGCCTAGAATCATTTGCAACAGCTGCCAGCAACTGCGATTCTATGTTATTACAAAAGCAATCTCCCTTCCTGGGAATTTGATTTGCAAAAATAGAAGAATTAATAGGAATAGAAAGAAAGGTTTTAAAATAGGATCGGTTTCCAAAAACCAGGTGCCCTTTTTGACACAAGTAACCCTTACGCTCTCAAATGGGAATAATTACAGAAGTGACTGTCACAAGATGGTACCTGCTTACGAAAAATAAATCTCTCCCTTGAATTTAGGCAGGCTCGAGTCAATATTTCTTGCAGAAGAAATCTCTCCTTTAAGCTCAGTATATTTTCTGGAACAATGGATATTGAATTGTGTCTGTTAATATAATCACTTGACATCTACCGTTTTGTATATTTCGTGTTCCAGTGAAACCTTCTCTGTATTGCTAATGAAATAATTTTTTTATGTTCTCAATAATCATTATTCTCTTTAATGAAAAGTTAGGGCAGATCTTTCAGTCCTTACATGTGGGAATAATTTCTACCCTCACATTACTTTCTTGAGTAACTTAAGCTGACTTGAGTGAATTAAAGTTTTGTAGGGATGGCTTGTTCATAACTTAAGTGCTAATTGACATCTATTTCAGAACATGACATTCCGGAATAAACCCTACTTTAAGACATTAATGCAATTACGGTTTTTATAACAATTAGTATAATTATGTTTTGGGTAATAACTAATAAGTCATTGCAGTGGAATGTAAGGTAATGTCTCCTGCCAGCTGCCTTCAAAAATCCTGTCAGAGACAGTGAGAAAGATCTGTCCGGAGTCACATAAAGCATCTCCCGCAAACACGGTGAAATAAAAGAATAGGAGACACAATACTTCTGTCTTTTAATTCTGAGGCATGACTAATTCTACTGCTAGGAAATTTTGGAGTTCTAGTATCATGAACAAATCAAATTGTTTCATTTCAATGTCTTTGCATCAGAAAAAGAGTCAGGTCCAGATACAGTGGTCAGTCAAATAAGTGATTAATAGCTAAAGTGAGCCACTGGTACTTTATTTCCTATCCCCTGCTCTGCCTCCTCTTTAACACTCAGGTAACTGTCAGAAAGGGACCCAGCTATTACAGATGACAAGGGGTAAATGCCTTCATGTTGTCCTCCAAAGGTTAAGGTTTACCAACCTCAGTTGGAAGCCACAATCTCCAATAACCATTAATCCACTAAACTCCAGTACGAGTGAACATATTTATGGCTGCAGTCACTAAAGGGTGAAATAAAGATTAGTTTTTAGTTAGGAACGCAAAGCTTTTTAGATCAATACAGACCCACTGCTGAAATCAATCTAAAGTTTGGAATTTTTAAGTAAAGATTTACTGGGCTTCCTTGTACAGTTAATTTTCCAAAGGGGGAATAGTCTCAGCAATGTTACATAGTAATCAAATTGAGTAAACACTAGTCAGTTCGTAAACTGACCTCAGTTATGTGCATAGCAAATGAGTGTACAGCAATAAAAACACCCATAATGTGGATAGTAAATTTGCCAATAAACAGGTAAAGCCAAAATGCACATATAGACTAACATGAAAAAATATTAGTAGCTACATTTGCCTATTTGAAAACATAAATAATCAATAGACATTAATAATGAAGTTGTTCGTGCGTTTCTTTATTGCTGTGCATATTAAGTGTTCCAATTATTTCTACTTAGTTTGATAGATAAATGTATATGCACATTTTATGCCTTGAAAAGAATATAGGATTACTCTTCAAAACAAAAGCTACTGTTTAGATGAAAGAACAAGTGGACTGGAAATACACAGCTTGTTATACCCCTCTGCTGTTCATGTTTGATGCATGTATACAATTTATTATGCAATTTCTTGAGATTTGACAAAGTAATTGTCTGGCAAACCATAGCTTTAATGATGGTTTTTCTGCTTCATACAAAAGGTCTGAAGGTAGTGTAGGAAAATGACTTAATAGATCAGTGTCTATAAATGCTGTTAATGCATATTATATATGTATGTGTGATGGTAACCCAAGTCATTTTCTGAGTTACCGCACAATATGTTGTGAGATTCCATGTGGTAAATTCGTTTTTTGTCATCAGAGCTACTGCATGAAATCTTATACGTTGAGCTGTAACTTCCAAAATAACTCGGGTCACTACCCTAGCTTTAGTCTTGGTGTCTGTTAGTGGGAGTTCTTGACGGTGGACCAAGGGCTGTGAAGAAGCCTTGATGTTATAATAGTGCCATGGTAGCTTAAAAAAGCCAGAATTTCCATTGGTAATCCCGTTTTAAAGGGCTTGTCACTTGGCAGTTAAAATCCATTCAGGTCTGAAACCAAAGTCAAGGTGCAATATATAAATTTCCTTTTAATCATACTCGTTTTAAATCATTGTGGCTATTCTTGAGATAAGGAGCACAGAAATCCTAAAGTTTTATTATTTTGAACACTTTTTCAGTCTTTGGTAACTAAAATATGTCTAATTTTAAAAAATGAAATTTCTCAGCAGAGGGATGTTCTTCATTTTGCCTGTCTCCCTGGTTTATCATCGGTAAAAGACTATTGGCCAGATTCATAGCTTGTGTGAGTGAGCACTGAGTCCACTAGGACTGGCCCTTTACATCAGCAATGAACCTTTGTCTGCTGATGAGCTGTACTAGAATGAAGTTAAAATGGAAACCTTTTTCATTTTTCTCCAGTGTCATCTCTCAGCCCTAGGATATTTGGGATGTTTATTTATATCTTGGTGTAAATGAATATGAGGCATTGGGCAGACAGGAAGATGTTATCTTGTAAGCAATAGGTACCTGAAAATCACTCAGGCAACTTGAGCCAAAGAAAAAAAAAAGAGATGAAGTTTGGTGACTGGGCTCCGACATCAAGTATTGCTTTATTCTGTTTCATCTCCATTTTTTAGAATTAATGATATCTACCCTCATATCTGCTTTTTTGCCTTCCATATATGGCTCATGAATGAGTTTGTTGATAACAGGGAAGACTAAAGTCTCCTCTTAATCCTCTGGTACAACAGGCTATTGATTTCCTCACATTCCGCATTTGGCACCACGGAAATATTCAAAAAGGTGAGGGGGGGACAATTTCCAGCTGTGAACGGTTGGCACATCCTTCACGCCAAACCAGACCACAGATGATCTGCTCGTATTTCAAGGCAATGTCACTCTGAGCCAAATACAAGGACATTTTTATTATGTGAACTAGATACTGGCCTGAAACAGCTGACGGGTGACACATAGAGCCCTGCCAGCCATTCAGTGATGACTTCTTTTTGGTTTCTGCTGCCTGGGCCAGATTCGAACCAGGAAGCTGGACACAGCTGAGAAGCAGAGAAACACTTCAGCAAAGGAAAGAGATTATTTTCCTGCTCCCATTTTCTCCCCTTTCAGAGTATCTGCTACCGAAGTTACATCTTCCCTGACAAAAAAAAAGTGTATTTTTACAACACTACACCAACCTCAGGTTGCTATTTTGCAGTCGGACCTAGCGGAGACAAGGCAGAGGTCTTTGTTTATCTGAGTTGCTAGTTGGGTTAAGTCAGAGCCACTACTGGAGTTCACCAAAATCACCCTCACCAACTAGTGAGGGTCAACACCAGTTAGGGGAATAATGCTTGACCTTCACTGGCTACATAAAGTTAAAGATTACCTGGTTTTAACCTCATGAAGCCCTGTCTCCATGTTTTGTGTTTGTTTTTTTTCTCTCAGCAAACTAGCTAACTTGAGTTAGCAGGTTCTGATTTTAAAAATACAGTTTGGAATACAGGGGAGAAGCAGCACGTTGACTATTTCACAATGGTGAATAGGTCTGGTTACTGAGAAAGCAATGATACATGATCTCTGTAGGGAGATCACCTTTTTCCCTTCTGCAGCAGAACAAGACTGTACTATTTAAGCACTGCCCTGTTATTTAAGCAGCCAGGTCAGAAAGTGCTCTCTGTTATCTTAGAAAGATGGAGTAAAGCAAGGGGAGACCGTAAACCTTAAGTCGCATTTCCTTTGCTTTTTTATACTTCTGTTTAACTTATGCCCCCAAAATGATGCTAATGAATAAGTATCTTGGTAGTCAAAGTTAACATCACTTTTTATTTTAAATCATTATTTCCTCATGAGGGAGTTGACATCCAATGAGTCCTCTCTGCTACATCCAAAGGGAGGAGACCATCTTGGGGCAGTTGAAATGGAGCACTATGGGAAAGATTTCTGTCCCCAGAGCCCAGAGCATTTAGATGCGATGGAGAACAAAAGTCTTTGTCAGCAGACTTTGCTTGAAAAGGAATAAAAAAAAAATTTTGCAACTCTTCTCTCCCTTAAAAACTGTTAGTGCTCCCTTGGGGCTTGTGAGAGCCATGTTAAACCTATGGATTATGTATTACTTCAGTACAAAAATATACTCTAAATCTAGCCACTGCAATCCAGCTAGTTCCTGTTGCTCTGAAGCTTGCCCTTTCCCCCGTGTGTCTCAAAATGCTGCCTCAAGAAACCAAGCAACTGGGATGGAGCACTCTCCCACTTGGGGATGTCTCTTTACAAAGCTTGACTGTGACTTTAGAGCAATCGCAGTGTTACTTGCCACCACCATATCCTCCTCTTAGTTCTGCAATGAGTCCTGTGTGCAGCAGGCTGAGAAAATTCAGCCAAACTGAATGGCGAATGCAGACACATGTCCCATTCCAGGAAAGAATTCCCTTTCAAGACAGCACTTAAGAATATGCTTTAAGAAATGCTAAAATGCTTTCCTGAACAGAAATGGACTTAAGCACAGGAGAGTATCCCTTAATTGGGAGTACAGCGCAGACACAATCACTAAAGCTCACGTGCCTGAATATTGAGTCCCAGAGCGTAAGCTTTTCAGAGTGATGGTTAGAGGGTTCCTAGTTGTAGCATGGTTCTGTACAGAAGGATTTGCTTAATCCACCTTGCTTTTAGATTGCAATTTCCCCAAGCTTAGCTGCTTCTTTTAACAGTTCTGAGTTCTGCCCCCCAAAGTTATTTTAATAACTCTTTCAGAGGCAATACCTTATATTTTGATTTTTCAGAAGCTACTGGTTTTCTACAAACTTTATTCATGTCATTTTAACTCCACAGCATTGCATTGAATGGCTTTTTTATTTTTTATGTAATTTACCCTATTGCCTTTTCAGGGACTGCGAGAGGAGGAAGAACAGTTTGTCTTTCGGTGTTCTTAGGATCATTCATTTAGGGTTCTGTTTAGCAGCTCCCAGTTCACCCCCACCAGACCTTTGGGAAAGCAGGGCAAAAGTCTGAATACTTAATGGTATTACGACTCTTTGTTACAAAAAAATTTCTGTTCTGCATACATTCAGGCATAGAAACAATGCTTCACAATATGTCTGTGTGTATAAATAAAACCAGCCAGTATTCCTGGAGGAATCTCAAAGCACTAGGCAAGCATGGATTAACCAGGACACAACACAGGCGACCAGGATGCCGGTGACAGCTCTGGGGACAGTTGTGCCAGTCTCTAGAGCCACACAGTTGCAGCAGCCACTGGCATCGCAAGCGTAATAGTAAACGTTCAGAAATACCCAGCTGGGGGTGGAGCTGGGCAGATGTGCTCAGCAGGGCCGATGGACCACAAGCTGGGAGAGTCTTGGACTGCACTAATGAAAACCCTTTTTAGCATTTGTCAACTGAAGCACAGAGATATTAAAGGATGCACCTGCATGAAGGTTGTTAGATCTGTATTATTAGACCCAAGATGACGTTTGATTTCAGACGTCCCTCCCTCCCAGCTCCTTGCAATGCCTCACATCTCCTCAGTTTCCAGGCAAAAGGCTTCCTCAGGGAACAATAAGGCACCTGCAAGCTTTGGATGGTTCCCAGGCCCTAAACCCAAAGCGTGCAAGCCAGTGTAGGTACAATCGCTGTGTGCCAGTGGTGGGAAACCAGACGTCCAGGCTCGTGGGCCCTGGCTCTAACAACCACCACCACAACCTCCTGAAATCAAGCTTCCACTCCTGCCCTACTCCTGGACTGACACTACCTGGCAATAGATGAAGTGAGTAGTTCATCTGTACTCCAGGAACAGTGCGGCTGTGATGCCACGTCCACCCTCAGAAGTGTGAGCTTACAAACTTCCACGTCAGAAACTTCAGGGTGGATTACACAGCAGTGTTTGACATGAGTAGCAACGTTACTGGTAACGGCCAATACTGCTGTTGCTCATCTCTTTGTACAGTACATACACTACAAAAGGGACCTGTGCGCTCAGACCTGTCCAAACAACCAGTATGGTATGTTGCCCAACAAAAACGATCCAGCTTACCTGTAGTCTTTACCTCTCTAGAAGGCCCCCAAGAGGACTTTCTTCTTCTGTGGTGAGAGATCCCATCCACATACAGGTGGCTCTGGTGAGCGCTATCATCTCTGTTATACCATTTGAAATGCAACAGTGGCAGAAATGCAGACGGTTGAGAGAGTTCAGCAGGCCGGACGACAGGCACAAAGGCAATTTCTGTGCCCCGAACAGGGGAGCCAGCTGAGTCTCTGTTTCTGACAGCAGTCTCAACGACAAAGGGGCAGGTGTTCAGAATTGACACTTATTTTTGTTCTTAATAATTAAGATACTGTGCACGTAACTTGATTTCTGAGCTGTGCCAGGATATCAGTGCATATTGCAACAACGAAATCTGAAAAAATCCCCCCCAAAACATCAGTTGGGCAGAGATATGTTTCATACTACCAGCACAGATAGTAAAGGAGTTCTAAATTTATCTTTTTTATATAATTATTCTTACTGAAAAGTATTTACCTTGCTTATTTACCAAGTTTGTTCCCTGGGAATTTAATGGCAATGCCTTACACTGTCTTGATGAAGGCCTCCTTTGCGTGAAGGCTTCTTCCTTTAATTGCAAGATGTGATTCAGTTCCTTGTGCAGTATTGACCTCTCTACTACAAGCTTCTGCAATGAGGCTTCGGTAAGTTGAGGAGTCTGCATGGATGGGAAGACATGAGCTAAAGGAAGACAAGTAAAAGCACAACACCTACGAACCTCTGGCTTTGAGAAGATGAAAGCATGGGGCACTGCCTGCTGTTCTTTGGAAATCCTGCTTAGGGATAGGGCCCTATAGCTCTGATAGGGAAGGCTTGGGAGTTAGTATGTGTTCAGTGCCTCGCGGGAGATGCTCTTCACTCCCAGTGGTTTCCCTGAAGTCTGTGATGGTCTTAGGCTTATAAATCAGTTTTTAAGGGACATGAAGTCCCTGCTTAAACCAAGTGGCAAGCACATCTAGTTTTTCTCCGAAGAAAAAAATGGATAAATTTACATGGTGCAGGTCTGGGAGTAACTGCAGGAGAAAGAAAACACACAGTATTTTCTGCTGACAGCTGCCGTCTGTAAGAGACAAACTTTAGTTTTCTACTTTGCAGATAAAATGTGTAAAATTTTGAAAAGCACCCAAGTGAGTTAGAAACTTTGATGTCTCCCTTCAAAAGCGTTCAAGCCCATTTGGAATATACCATACCAGGACTTTTGGAAATACTTCTCCAAATAACTTGTCCAGTGTAAATCATAAGTGACCACTAATCATATACATAAGTAAGACTGAACTTTATTTCAACTGCAGTTAGTCTAGCAAAGTTAAATAAAAATTAACCAGGTCTTTTCACTAACGAGCAAAACATACCAGTATGCTGGTCCCAGAAACTTGCTACACGTTGGCACAGACGTATTTTGGCAGCTTACAATGGTATAAGAGTGTGTGACACATCAGTCAGTGAAAACTGATACAAAACCCCATGGGGATTATTTACAGCCATTACAGCAGTAAAGTTCAGCAGCACAAGCATGATATAAAAATTGTTCTTCCCATCTACTACAATTGGGAGACAACTCGTGTCACTGAAGACACCAGCTACTATCGAAATGGAGGCATCTTACAATTCACGTTTCTCTTCACCTGAACAGGGTCAAAATCTGGGTGGCCAACAGGGTAATACTGGGAGGAAGAGGAGGCACAATGGGAGCAAACCACAGAAAACAGTTTTAGAAGCAGCACAGGATGGTGTCATTCTTTTGGGAAGAATACCATGCCCTAAAACACCAGCTGCCTAATTTCTCTTGGAAATTTCTTGCAGAAATAATTGACATCCAAGGGAGAAGGAAGTGAGCTATCTGGTGAGGAAAACCACAAAGGTATGGCAGAACTTCTTTTTTAAGGTCACCAGAAAATAAATAAAAACAAAAACTGCCTTCATGCCTTTCAGTTCCAGTCCTTTGCATTCCTGAGCAATCTGACTCCAGCTCTGTAAATGCATTGGCATCCTTGGCCAAGTCAAAGAGAAAGACCATGAGACCTGGCATTCAAAGTCCCACTCCTGGTGTGTATTTTAATTAATGGGAGCCTGAGTATTATCTGGGAAAGGGGATGGGGCTCGTGGCTTCCACACCACGTAAAACTTTCTGTAAGTGCTCGCTCCAGTCTCCTTTCATGTGCATTTCATTCAAGGGCATACATTCCACCTTTTTTTTTTCCCCTCTCTCTTTTTTTTTTTTTTTTTTTTTTTTGACAATTGGAGGTTTGACAACAGAAGAACAGAGCTATAAATGTGAGGGTGCAATATATCATGAGATAAAGTGTGGAGAACATGTCCTCTACCAAAATGCCCCTTGGTGGAAAGAAAAAGTCCAAAATGCCTACAATGAGAATTCCCTCTGCTTCTTACAACTATAAAGGAGCAAAAACCAAAACAAAGCCCCAGCCCATGGGCTGTGCTGTGCACGTTTCTAGGGTATCAGCTCTGGCAGAAAGTTGAAAGGTTACGTTTGTGAAATAGCAGCTGCTTTCCTGCCATTTGATTCAGGCTTCTGCATTGCAAAGTCTCAAAACCGAAAGACAAATCTGACAATATGCTAATCTTCTAATAAAAAAAAAAGTGACTTCTGAACCCTTATCTGTTGAAGAGCTGACAGTGAAGTTCAGAGACGGTTGTCTAACCAGACAAAACGATAGAGAAAATATGCCTTCAAACAAGATCATAAATCTTGAACAGTGCAGGGGAACAAATGTAAAGGGAACGTTTTACCACTAACACCATTTAGTAGCCTCACTTTCTTTCTCTCCCTTCCACCCCTCCAGCCTCATCATACTTGCAGGGAAGGAGGATATATACTGTCAAAGCAATAATATAAATACAAGGGGGGTGGGGGTGACAATATATCAGGTACTGAAATCAGACATTATTCCCATCACATCTGGGGTGTGGAGTGAGAGCAGAGACACAAAACAAATACAGTGCAACCTGAATAAAACAGACTTACCCCCCCCCCCCACAATACACACACACACTTGCACATAAAAAGTTTGCATATTGCACAGGGCGCTTGAAGATCATAAATCTATGCATGAGAAAGATGTAGTGGAAATTTTTGGGGGGATTAGAGTTTATTTTTGTCATCTCTGTGAGACAGCTACTCATTCATCCAGATCACAGCTAAGAAAAAAGCTGGTCACAGAAATTAGCAGTTTCAGCTCAGCAGCAAAGTCGCCAGCCTGTGAAGGCAGAGAGAAATTGACTAATTAGCAATGCGCACTAAAACTTGACGGTTCTTTATAGAGAGAGAGAAGAGAGAGGGAGAGCGAGAGGGAGGGAGGCAGAGAGGAGGGGGGGGCTCGCTTTTTCCCCTTCTTTCTTCCAAAGATGTTTGAAATCGCAGTCATTTACGCTCGACAATTTTTACAATAGCCTTGAGCCATAATTTTGCGAGTCTCTCCAGCATCCATCCCCCTGTATGGTCTCTCTCCACTGGCCATGCACGACCGTTTCTCTCCCCAACCGTGGATTTCCTATTACTCTCGTTACGACTCACTGAGCCCCAGGCCCAAGGATAATGATGTGTTGTTTCTTGGTAGCATAATTTGTCACACGTACATTTTTTCTTCTTCTTCTCTTGCAGAAAGCTCTGCGCTCTCTCTCTCTCTCTCTCTTTCTCTCTCTCTCCTTCTCTCTCTCTCGTACATTTTCTTGCTGTTGCTAATTCATGGTGATCAAATGATGTACGACAAAATAAATTGTAAAGAGTGACTGCTCCGAGTTGGGAACCAGAAGGTTTTTTTTTTTTCTTTCTTTCTTTTCTCTCCCTCTTTTTTTTTTTTTTTTTTTGAAGGAGCGAGCAAACCTTTAAAAAGGAAGGACAATTGATTTTTTGGGGGGGGAGCTTAAGTGAACCTTTACTTTGGCAGCTGGTTGTGGAGCAGGTAAGTTTCTGGCCTTGTGTCTAACCGTCTCTGTGCATTTTCTTGTGTCTCCTGATTTGTTTGTTGTTGGGGGAGAGGAAAGGGGTGTCTATGTGTGCGGGTGTGTGTGCTGGAAGTGTGTGCGGGGGGGGCAGTTGTGTAACGAACGCGTTTGCAGAATAAACTCCGATTGCAAGAAATGGGCAAAACGAGGAAGAAAGAAGGGGAGGGAGAAAGAGGAGGAGAGTGTGTGTGTGTGTGTATGTGTGTATATATATCTGTGTGTGTGCATGTATGTATGTGTGTCTGTGTGTGTGTGTGTGCGCGGTGGGGAGGGGGGGGATTGACCGGGTCCACTTAAAGGGAGCGGCTCCGGGAGGTTTCTGTAGCCGGCGGCGGGGCGCGGAGCGGGGCTGAGCGGCGCCGGGCCGGGGAAGCGGCTGGAGGGAGCCCCTCGCTGTGCCGATAAATGGGGCGGGGGGGGGGGGGGGGGGGGGAGCGAGGGGAGGCAGAGGAAGCTCAGCGCTGGCGAGGAGCGACTGAGAGCGCTGCAATGGCAGGAGCAGGTCTCGGCGGGATCCCGCTGAGGAGGAGGAGGAGGTGGAGGAGGAGGAGGAGGAGGAAGAAGAAGAGCGGCGGCGGCGGCGCTCCGCCGGGCGGGATGCGGCCAGCGCGGGTCGGTGGCTGCGCAGCCCCCGCAGGTGCGGCCGCAGCTCGGGGCTGCCCCGCCGACCCCCCTCGCCGGGCCGGGCCGGGCGCGGAGGCCGGGGCCGGGGCAGGGGCAGGGGGGGGGCGCGGCGGGGCCCGGCCGGACCGAGGGGCCGCCGGGCAGGGCCCTGCTCCCCGCCGCCCCCGCCCGCCATCCCCCGTCCTTCCCCCAACTTGAACTTCACGTAGTTACCGGAGTTACGGCAGCGGCGCCGTCTGCTGCGAGGAGAAGCGAGCCGGGCAGGACAGCAGCGGGCGGCCCCTCGCCGGGCCGGGGGCTGCCGCTCCCCCCACCCCGGGCCCTCCTCCTCCGGGGTGCGAAGTATTGCGATGCCCCCCCCCCCCCGCGCTGGGTGGCGGAGAGGGGCTCAACTTAGGTGCCGGCCAGCGCCGGGGCCCCCGCCCCGGGCACGCCGCCCCCCGGCCCCCGGGGACGAAGCGGGTCCCGGCGCCGCCGAGTTGCCAAAGCGGCCGGAGGGGGCTGGGGGCTGGTGGCGGGCAGCGCTGCAGGGCTGCTCGCCTTCCCGGCAGAGTTTCAGACACTTCGTAGTTTCTCTGGGCATCGCGGAGTTTGGGGGCGCGGGGGGGGGGGCTTATTTTATGTTTGATGGCTTGGGTGGTTGGTGCGGGTTTTCGGGGGGGGGTTGGGTGGGGTGGGGGGGGTGGCTCAGCTTTGAAAACGTCCCCGGCTTCCTCGCTCCTCCCCTGGAGAGCAACCCGGTTTGCACCGAGAAGGGAGGAGAAAGGGGTGGTGTGTGTAGGGGGGGGGGGCGGGAAGAGGAAGGGGGGAGGCCAAAAAAAATACATCTCCTCCAGCCTTCCCAAGTTGCGGCCCGTCCGAGCGAGCCCGTCCGTGGCCGGGGCGGGGGGGGCGGCTCGTCGGGCAGAGGGGAGCCCGTCCCCCGGCTGCTCCCCCCCCGTGCGCACACAGCCGGGATGCGCCCTCCGGGCCTCTAAAGCTCTGTGTTTATTGTTGTGTCGTCCCGTGTGTCCCCCCACCCCGCTCTCCTCCCCACCCCTCTGCCCAGGTTGGAGGAGGGTTTAAAAGGCAGGTGTGTCGGAGGCCGCTCGCCATGTCCAGATCCGGGGACAGGACCTCCACCTTCGACCCCAGCCACAGCGACAACCTGCTGCACGGCCTCAACCTGCTGTGGAGGAAGCAGCTCTTCTGCGACGTGACCCTGACGGCCCAGGGCCAGCAGTTCCACTGCCACAAGGCCGTGCTGGCCTCCTGCTCCCAGTACTTCCGATCCCTCTTCTCCAGCGGCGGCGGGAGCGGCGGGCACCCGCACGCCCTGGGGCTGGGGCCCGGCGCCCAGGACGGGCTCGGGGGGCCGCCCAAGGAGCCGCCGCCGCCGCAGCCGCAGGAGGAGCCCGGCACCCCGTCCTCCTCCCCGGAGGACAAGCTGCTGGCCAGCCCGCGGGCCATCAACAACCTGGTGCTGCAGGGCTGCTCGTCCATCGGGCTGCGGCTGGTGCTGGAGTACCTGTACACGGCCAACGTGACCCTCTCGCTGGACACGGTGGAGGAGGTGCTCTCGGTCAGCAAGATCCTGCACATCCCGCAGGTCACCAAGCTGTGCGTGCAGTTCCTCAACGACCAGATCTCGGTGCAGAACTACAAGCAGGTGTGCAAGATCGCCGCCCTGCACGGCCTGGAGGAGACCAAGAAGCTGGCCAACAAGTACCTGGTGGAGGACGTGCTGCTGCTCAACTTCGAGGAGATGCGCGCCCTGCTCGACTCGCTGCCCCCCCCCGTCGAGTCGGAGCTGGCGCTCTTCCAGATGTCCGTGCTCTGGCTGGAGCACGACCGGGAGACCCGCATGCAGTACGCCCCGGACCTGATGAAGCGCCTCCGCTTCGCCCTCATCCCGGCGCCGGAGCTGGTGGAGCGGGTCCAGTCGGTGGATTTCATGCGCACCGACCCCGTCTGCCAGAAGCTGCTGCTGGACGCCATGAACTACCACCTGATGCCCTTCAGGCAGCACTGCCGGCAGAGCCTGGCTAGCAGGTGAGGGGGGCGGCGGGGACGGGGGGGGGCTTTCCTCACAGGCGCCCCCTCGGCGGCTTCTGGCCGCGGGAGGTCGGGGGAGCGGGGAGTCCCCGCAGGGCGCGGGGCCGAGGCCGAGGCGGCGGCGGCGGGCAGGGACCCCGCGGGGGCCGGGCCGGGCGCCCTCCGGCGGGGCAGGGGGCGGCGCGGCGGCTGCGGCCGGGCCGGGCCGGGCCGGGCCGGGCCGGGCGGGGGCTGAAGGGCGGCGACGGGGCCGAGCGGCCGCCCCCGGCACCGCCAAACTTTTCGCGCCCTCCCCTCGGCCCGGCGGGGCCGCTGCGGCCGGGGGCGGCGGGGGGTCGGGGGTGGCCGTTGGCGCCCCGCAGCGCCCCCCCCGGCGCGGGTGGGAGGCCGTTGCGCGGAGAGCCGGCCCCGGGCCCCGGCCCGGGCGCGGGGGTCCGGACCCCCGGCGGGGGAGGAGGCGGAGGCCTCCTGGGAGGCGGCCGGCGGGGCCGGAGGCCGCCGGTGCCTCCCGCGGCGTGGGGTGCCTCGGCTGCCCGCGCGGGGAGAGCGCGCCCGCCCCGCGCCCCGGCCTCCCGGCACGCCGGCGGCGGCGGCAGCTCCCTCCGCCGTCGCCGTGGCTGGCCCGTGGGGCTAACGCGTGAACGTGAGGTTTCGCCGTGCGGGCGGGAGCCCGCGCCTTGGGAACCTGTTGTGATTATTTGTGGCAGGCCCACGTTTACTTATTTGTTTCCCACGGTGTTACTCCCTAACGAGGAGTTGCACCTCCAGGGCGCTTAGAGCTGTAATATCCAGGTCCTAAATCTAATTAATTATTTCAGTAAATAAGCGCGATATCCGCGCACACCCCGGTATGGCTGGTGTCCGTATTGTGCGTGGAAACTTGTGACTTCAGAGTCCTTACATCTATGACATGTCAGTTATTTTCATTTAATAAGGTAATGAATCATGATGTCAAAGATTCACTATATGAGGTTGGTGTTAGGAACTGAAAGCACAGCATGTAGTTTAATGAGCAGTAAATATACCCGAAATGAAGGGGATATTTATTTTTCTCCTTTTAAAATATGTTTAGACTTCATTTCATTCAAAAATGGAAAGATAATACCATTTTCCAAGTGCGGTGGCATGGTAGCGCAGAAATCAAAGCACACGTCGTATTATTCAGCTTTTTAACTAAGAGGGGGATATTATTAATGACTTAGCAGCAACAAGAAAAACATTATTAAATATTTTAGATAATACGCTCTGTGAGCGTTAATGCAGAGGATTCTTCATATCTTCTTGTAATAGGTACCCCGATGATTTAACTTTGGAAATGCTGTGCCTTCTTTTATTATCTCTGGCTAGCTTGCTCTGTTAGTGTTCTGTCGTGCTTGTCACTTTGCTGTCCAACCGATTCTCACTCTGAAATCCTACAGTAAAAAATGAATACCAGCATTTTGCAGTGTAAAGTATTTTTGAGACACCGCCACTGTAGCTGGTGTGTACCTTTTGCATTTCTGTATTCAAAACTGTTGACTTTCAAAAATGCAAAACCCACCACCTCCTTCTCAGTCGAGATTGTGCACGCCGCCTGGGGCATGCCAGGGCTCGTGTCCTGGTGGATTGCTGAGATACCAGCCGGCTTGGTTCAGTGAAGATACCTTCCAGCTTCACTGGTCCATGTCATTTGAAGGATATGTAGTGGTGTTCTGACCACTGAATGCTTACAAGTGTCATGGATGCTGCAAGAATCTGATACTCCTGGTGCTGGGAGCTGGCTTCCCCTGTAAGCAGGAGCGTACACAAAAGGATCGCACTTTAAGCAGACCTAGATTAGATTCTAAGTTGCGCTTGCTTAATGACTTACGGGGGATTGCAAATACCACAAATACCACGTTTTTTATTTGTAATAGGTCTGCACGCCTGTGCAGACAGTGGTATTTCAGAAACCCTTAACTGTAGTGGGTGAAAACGTACCATCACCTTCCCAACTTTAACGTGTGTTTAATGACAGAGTTGTAACTAGCTTCTCTTGGTTGGGTTCTTTGGTGGCGGTGAAATCCGAGCAAAAACATTTAGATTTCTCTTATTTATAAGCAGGCATTAGAACTTACTCAAAATGTTAAAATGTTGGAGATGTTGAAACGTTCTGTGATATAGCATACAATAGGTATATTTTCATTTTGGGTCTTGGTTGATATTCCTGGGAATTCATAAAGGTCACGAAGGCCCGTCTTTGAATCTTAATCATTTTAAGATTTCATCAGGCTGCCTAAGTGTACAAATGCCTTCTTAAACATGAATGAAGAAACAAAAGAAGCAGACCCAAAACTATACAGATTTCCAGACTTGCCCTTCTCGTTACTCGTAGTTTCTCTAAAGCTGCAATTTTGACAGGTTGACATTCATTCAGTAAAATTTTATTTTAAGGAAGAAAATCTGCAAAGAGTTTCTTAAGTTAATAATTTGGAGAAGGAAATCTTTAAAGTAACTAACAGTACGGTATGTGTGCAAATAGATAAAAATTGCTACACAGAAAAGGACTTCAAAACTTTGACTACCTTTTCTGTGAGCTATGGTGACCTTCATAATTTGGAATTTAAAGTTTAATGAAAGGTCATTCACAAAAGGTTCACATGTCTTTAGAAAGAGATTAACTGTTTCTGTTGTACAGTATAATATATACTGCACAGTACAGTATGGGTTGGTGAGAAATACAAGCAGCACAGTGCCATAGCCACCTGCTTACTACATGTTGAAGAAATTAGGAGAATTGCACTCAGGATTAGAACTTGCCAGTAACTTCTCTACATTTTTAAAAAGAACGTGTTTTTTTTTTGTAACAGGCTACTTAAAAAAAAAAAGCGTACATTCGTACATATCCATACACGCACTACCACTTTGGAGAACTTTGGAATTGGGGCTACTTAATTTCTTAAACAAAATTAGTATAATGGGAAGCTCGAAATACGGTGATTCTCCTCTGAAATGTAACTGGTAAGACAGCGCTGGTTGTTTAAGCTTGTCCTTTATGTGGTAAATCACACATGCTCGCTTTTCTGCAAACACAAGTTTTTGCTGTTATTGGGGCTGGAGGAAAGTGATTTTGGATCTTAAGAGCCAGTCTGTGCACTATGAACAGAGTTACTTATAAATTTTGTGCTACAAATACAGATCCTGCAGCCCAAGTGGTGCTGGGGCTAGTAGGTACCCGGGTTGTCTTTTGTGCTGCAGTGAAAAATGCTGTTTACCTGCAGGGAGAGCAATTTTTTTTTTCATGAAATTTCCTGAGAGAAGGTAACACTTCAATGCCCTCATGCATTTTTGTAAAATTATTTTTCGAAGTACAGCAACTAAATGATCATCATTTAAAAAGTTGAGGAATGACGTTCCTGACTTGTGAACCTTGCTGTGCACTCTGAGGTTTAGGACTTTACCACAGAGGGTGGGTGTTTTGACTCTGATCTGGCATTTGATCAGGTGCTCAACTCTAAGCAAAAAGTTAGTAATTCTGTTGACTGATCTCCCTTTTCCAGGTTAACGCTGGAGCTTTCTGGCCTCTGTGATCCTCACCTACAGTAGGGCCTCAGCACACAAGCCGCAATTAAAGCCTCTTGAGGCACAGTCCGTTTTGACATCAGGAGGAAAAATCCCAGTTGATTTCAGCACGGAGCGGGTTGGGCCCATTATGGTGACCCTGAACGTTAGGCTTAAGTGATGTTTGTCTGTCCCTGAGGGACACAGGTAACTCTGTGCTGTGTCATGTTTTCTGTAGTTCTGGGAAGAAAATGCATTTAGATAGAGGAATGCTCATCTTCCTGTTATTTATTTGACTCTCGGGACTTCACTAGAGTATTGAGTTGATTAAAATGTCTCTGTGCTTTATTGTGTAATATAATATATTTTATATAATACACGGTATGTGTTTTCAATTTTTAAAAAGTTCTGGGTTAGAGCATTACTGTGTTGCTGGAAAGAATTTCACTTTAAAAGATGAGTGAGCTAGTGAGAATTATTATTGCTTTCATGTTTACTTGCAACAATGAAAATGGTTAAAAACACATCACTGCTATGAAATGCCTAGCTTTTAACTTTAATTTTGCTTGTGCTAAAGCACAATGTAGCTGTAGACAGAGAATGGAGCATTATAGAAAAAAAATTTAACTTATGGGGCTTATTATTAAATGTTTTACCTAAATATTGTTGCCTTTTTATAGAACATTTCCATGATTTTATGGTTTTGCTCTTCTGTAACTATTTACAAAGACTTCTGTTCCAGGCAGACATGAGACGGTAGGCTGGGTGGGAAGAGGCAGCCCCTTATGGCCTGGGAATTGTTGTTGGCTGCAGGACGCATGCAGCTCCTCTCGACATCCATGGGCATTTGGGCTGGTCAGCTCCTTCCAGGATTTGCAGGCAGAGCAGCAGTTAGGTGTCTGTACAGTTGCATGAGGTACCTGGAGGCAGAGGGGAGTGAGGAAAGTAAAGCTGGGAGAGAGGGGGGAAATGCAGAAAAAGAAAGGATTTGAGATACCCCAGGACATAAGTAGCAGAAGCAAGGACATACAAATAAGTGAAAAGGGGAGAGGAGAACAGTCTTGAAAGAAGAAAAGTGAAAGAATAGGATACCAGACAGGAAAAGACACATGCAAAACAAAAAAGACCCCGGCAGATAAAAAGAAGAGAGGAAATGAAACAAAAGGGGGGAAAAAAACCTAATTCTTGGCAGAAACAGCATCTGTTGTCAATAACAGCTGAGTATTTCGGTTTCTGGAAAAGCTATTTCAGATGTGGGTGAGGAAAAGTGGATGGGGATCAATCAACTGACCTGAGATGGGAAAAGTCATAGGCAGGGAATACAGAATTGAAGAGTAAAAGAAAGGAGGAAAATAAAAAGACAAAGAGATAAGAAGGCTAAGCCTGACTGTGCGATTTTCTGGGTTCAGCGAAGTCCCAGCATGTAGAGACCCAGCTGTTCTTCTATACTTTTGTCCCCTGGACTACTGGACCTTGGGGAGGTTAGAAGTGCAAATTCTGGTCCTGCTGAAGCTAATTGTAGAGGTTTTTATTTTTCTTTAATTTCAGCAGTGAGAGGGTGTCATCAAGACTGTTTGGTGTTAGGCAATATTAGTGAAAGTGACAGCAAATTAAACAGTGACAGGTGATGAAGAAGATATGACCAGTTTTCACTCAGTAGGGAGGTGGTAACTGTTGATGAAGAAGGAAAATGTAAAGTGCTAAACAGCATGAGATGCTAGCATTTATGTGGAAGACATATACCCAGTCTGTTTTACTTTCTACAGAGGAGATTAAAAATTTGAAGAAACTGGCTACATCCCTTGGCAATTAAATAATTTCCTTCTTGAATACACTATTTTGTCTACAAATCTCACAGACTGTACTTCAATTTGACTTCTTTTTCTGCTGACATTTTTGTAGGATCTCACTAGGGCATGTTTGTTGGTTGTAAAAAAAATTGCTTGTTTTTTCACTGAAATACATTGTTGTGTGTTCTAGTAACAGCCACCTGCCTGTCCCTTTGTGGTCCTGACACCAATATTTGGATTTTTAAACTAATATTCCTACTCATGTTTAATTGCAAGTGAGAAATATTTCAGGCCCCAAATTAACATCCAGATAAAAAAAAAAACATGCCTTAAAATGTATGTGAATTATTAACATTTGCATTACGGTGTGGATGAAGTGAATGTGAGGCTCTGGTTTATTTTAGTGGGCTTTTGATCAGGTCTTATGTGCTTGAATTAATATCAGGAAAATTGTACCTGTGCCAGGACTCTCTCAGCTGAGCTGCAGAAGGGAGACTGACACATTAGAGGCTGCGGGGAAGTGAACCACAGACCTGTAGTCAGTTTAATCCTAGTTAGTCTCACCTACTTGCCTTACTTGCCTTATGTGCGTTCATTTGCCTTTGGAGACAGGCTAGTGCTGAAGCGTAAGTGGAGAGATGTTGAGTATCGAAGAAAGAGGGAGGCCTGGAGCTCAGGTTATGGTCGGAGGCAGCACTTTTGTCCTAAAAGGACTGCTGTGGGTCAGGACAGTCATTGGGAGCCTTCTTAAAGACATGTATGTCCTGGCTGGTAAAATCCTTGAGAGCTGTGGTGGCATAGGTGATAGCCACTTTCTTGGCCCAGTTACAGCACTTGTTAGGAGAAACATAATTTATGAAGAGCATTTAATGGCCTTTCTTCTGGACAACTGTCTTTCCAGCTAACAGCTGTAGATGAGGAAGGGGTGCCAAGTACCATGCGCAGATACTCCCCTTCCCCTGCCAGCCAGTGTCCTGGTCAGAGGTACTAGTTGGGATAGTCTCCTTTGTGAACCGCTGATTTATGTCCTTAGGCGACACATAGTCCTTATACCTCCAGCTCTTTCCCCACCTCCTGCCCTCCCTTGCTCCAGAATTTCAAAATCCCCTACCTCAAAGCCTTTTTGAATGACCAAACTGCTCATTTTCCCTTACCGGTCTGCCTCACAGGCTCGTCCTTGCTCCCAGGCCACTCTGCCAGATAGGGCTTTTCCCCAGATCCAACGTACCTGAGCTTCACCTCCACCTGTCCCTTCTCTTGAATCCCCTGCTACCACGGCCCACGGCCCATCAGTGCCCCTTCCACCAGGCTCCCTACCTCGCACACACCATGCCGAAGGCTCCAGACCTCTCACCTTGGATCTCCAGAGGCTGCTGCAGCTGGTTGGGCTGTGCTGCTCCTTGGCTTTCCGTCACCCTGCCCCTTTTAGCACTTGAAGCAGCTTCAAGTATCTGCATCTCCAAACTCTTTTTCCAAGAGGGAAATCTTTCATTGGATTTCAAGCTGCCTTGTTCTAGAGGGAAAACTAAGTTTAAAAAAATAATTAAGCTACTCAAACTGAGAGCAAAGTGCCTGGCAGAATGGGAATTTCTTCCTCAAATGCTGTACTTCAGCAAAAATGCCCCTTTCCACCACCTGCAACAATCTGTGCAGCTCATTTACAAATCCTGCAGGTCCCTAAAAGAGTGGAGCTGTCTCCCATGAGGTCCTGTGCTGTTCTTGCCCATGCTTTGGCAACACAATCCAAGACTGTCACATCAGGGAGAACATAGATCACAGGTGGTGCGGAGCCTCCTAGTTAAGGAAGTTCCCTCTCAAACAAAGTCCTCCTGCTATGGTTTTTACTTAGGGTGTACCTTTTATAAATGGAGTGCTGTAGGATCATGGTGAGCATCACAGACACCTGTCTTGGCTGCCTGTGTGCCCTGTCTGAGGCTTTTCTGTTCACTCTCTGCCTGATGTGCATCCCTGTCACATGGAGAGAAGTGATAGAAAGGAGAGGGTCTTTGAAGGCAGGTTGTGGCCTGGGGTCGCTATAGTTTTTTCCTTATAGCAGAAGAATATGGAGGTTCTGAGTCTGTAACTGCTGAGCAGTAAATGGAACAGAGCTGCAACAGTGTAATTGTTTGGATTTGTTCTTGAAGAGAAAGTACAGTGAGCCTTGGGGGCAAGGGGAGTGAGGACAGCAAACGTAGAACACAAAATCAACAGAAAATAGTTTGCCAGGAAAAAAGCTTTGGTTCTGTTAAACTCACGTTACAGAAGAAGAATCCTTATGATCTGTAAAAACACCGTTTTATCTCTTCAAACAACTCCTGTGTTTTAAAAATCAGCAGTTTTCTAAATCAGAGCAAAGTTTGTTATTATCCTTTGCATAGTATGGCCTGGAAAGATTGAGGAGGGAAGTTAATAGGAATCCTGAACAAAAATTTTGAGCTGGACTCCACACTCTGTAAACAACTCTGTCACTGATTTTGTGGAAACAGATCCTGTCTGGTATTACAGGACCACCTAAAGAAATCAAAGAAGATCGGAAGTTGAAATCCATTAGTAGATACTTCCTGGCATCATTTTTCATATTTGCTGCCTCCCTGAAATTTTCTTTAAAGACTGTCATGCCTAGTACTTAGTAGTCAACACTTCTTGCTGTATTCTTGGAAAGCAGACAATAAACTTTGAGCAAATATTATCAGCTGCCAAGTTCAATGGAAGCAGACGGTTTGCAATGAAGCTGGAAGTAAATAGAAGTTGGTGCCACAGTTGGTTCTTCCTGCCTTCCCTGACTGCCGCCTCCTTTCAGAAAAAAATAAGGCAGTGGAAAAGGTAACCAGTCATAGCTTGGGTGATGCAGCAGCAAGTTGTGTTTCTTCTCCTCAGCTTCCTAAGGAAAAGGAGCCTCAGCTGGGGAGAACACAGCCTCTGATGCAGAGACCTCCTGTCATCATGGACTTCCGATAGAGAATCAAACAAAAAAAGGACCTTCTTGACTTTTCACAGTCTGAAAATCAGAAAGAAGAGTTGATTGAAATTTCCTAGGGGGAGAAGGAGGATTTGACCACCCTGAAGCATTCTATGAACATTCCCATTTTACCACCTCTGTCTAAAACAACAAAAAAAAAAAGGAGGTGGGGAAGGGAAGGCAAATTGCAAAAGCAGCTAGCTTTGACATTTTCTTTAGTTTAACTTTTAAAAGTATTCAGGATAAAGGGAATTTCTTCAAGGTTTTTCAGAACTTCCAACAGTATGGAAAATCAGTTGTTTACATAGTTTTGCCAATAAGATTCATGACATGGGAGGTTTTGTGACTCATTTTCCAATATAAGCTTTGTTAGTAAAGTTCCTTTGATTCAAATCCCTTATAATGCTTCAGATACTCACTGTGTGGCTAGTAAGGATATCTTTATCATTCAGATCTCAGAGAATTTGAAGACTTGTGTTCAAATGATCTATTTGTGTAGATATTGTCATTATAGAAGTACTATTCATGATCTCATATAGGCAACACATCTATTTAAGCCTGGCTTAAGCTGTAAGGAACAACAGTGTTGTGTGTGAATACAGCAACCTTGGCAGGACTCCATATGGGAAAGGTACTGCGCATCTTTCTGGGGAACTGTACCAGTCTCCTGTCAACATGAAGAATATGTTGGTAATACTGGGAGACAAAGATGGGAAGGACATTCCTTTGTGTTCCTCCCAAAGGAACGCTGATGGTAGATGCCAGTCTTTCAGGATAGTTGTCCACCCCTAAGCTACCTGTTAGCTCAGAGGCTCTTTTCCCAAAAGGAAGGGATGTTCTCTTTAAAAATCTTCCAGCTAAAAAAATACCCTAACTTTTCAAGATTTACTTAGAGACCATTCTAAACTAGTAACAGCAGTGGGATTAGATTCATAAAGAAAAATTGGATATTTATAGCTCAAAACAGATTCTAAGTTATTTTAATACAGGGGATGGAAAATTGTTTGGCTACTGTAGAAATAAAGGAAACTTTAACATATCAGGTAACTGCAACAGTTAAGTATGGCTTGTCAGACAAATTATTCACTTAACCTTAGACCTCTGCTTTTTAGATAGAAAAAGGAAAGATTGTTGTTGGAGCAAACAGTAACTCTCCTTTTTTCTATGCATTTATTTAAAAAAAATGCATTGGACGAAAATAAAAAAAAAATTCTAGTAGATTCAGAGGACAAAACCAACAATCAATGTCTGCAGCAAATCATTCCCAGCTTAGTATTTATGTTCCTAAACTTCAGTCTGTCAGTGGTCAGCATCATGTATTAAATGAGCAGGAGAGCAGGTTTCGCTTGGGCATCACTGAACCTATTCAGTGAACATTGTGGTGAGCTCTGCTGCAGTGAAGACTTCTACTCAGGGCCTTCTGCTAAGCATGCCCACATTGAGGATGAAAAGATGAAACCCGAAATCTTCATGGCACTAAAGTGAATGATAAGACTGATTTTCAGGTACAGTATTAATAGAAAGTTTTTTCACCTTCTTTCAAGTGTGCCTTGGACATTAGGTGTGCCTTAGAAGAGTCACAAAAATCCATTCATAAAGCAACATTCATACATTCAGCATATTTTTGAACATATTTTGACCCTAAGAACTAAATCATTTCTTGGTCATAATTTGCAAGAGACCTCAGCATGCTTTAGGTTTTGACAAAATCGAGATACTCTTTTAGGTCTGTACTTCGCCCATAAGGAGAAAGCTGTCCTGGTGGGTCAGAGGTCCAGCAGAAGTCTGATCTGCAATACTTGGTCTGGCGGCTGTGAGAGCTCAGGTCCTTTCCCTGGCAGTGTTGTAGGATTAGGAAGAGATTCTGGATGCCTATTTACCTACAGGTTGTGATGTTCATCAATTCTTTTTATGTGATAACAAAACCTCACAAAATTTCTCCATCAAAAATAAATTTTACATTGTATCTTAAGGCTTTCATCGAGTTCACAGTTAAATTCCTGGATAATGATATTTTCTATTAAACATGCTAATCATGGCTATCTTTGCAGTCAACTGTGGAAGCCAAAATCCATGGAAATCAGAAGTTTTCATATGACACTTTTGTTGCACTGAAATGCCTACTGTCCTGCTTTCAGCTGGGACAGAGTTAATTGTCTTCTTAGTAGCTGATATAGTGCTATGTTTTTTAGTTCAGTATGAGAAGAATGTTGATAACACTGATGTTTTCAGTTGTGGCTAAGTAATGTTTAGTCTAAAATCAAGGATTTTTCAGCTTCTGATGCCCAGCCAGCAAGAAGGCTGGAGGGGCACAAGAAGTTGGGAGGGGACACAGCCAGGGCAGCTGACCCAAACCGTTCTTATCTCAACCCGCTTCTCTCCCCCATCCCACTGGGTGGGGGGGGAAGTGAGTGAGCAGCTGCATGGAGCTTCGTTGCTGGCTGGGGTTAAACCACGACACCTACCCAGGAGCAGGGAAGGTAATTGTCGAAGATCTCATCACATGTTCTGTGATGGCAAAACAGTTTCTTCAGTCACGCACCAATGGATGCCTGCAGCATCAGTTCAGATTTGCAGACTGCAACTAGATTCTCCATTACATTTTTTGTTGGACACAACACTCCTTCACATGCCTTTTTAGAAGCAAAAGGTTGCTAAGGACTGTCCTGGTTTCTGAAGATTAAATTAAGTGTTAACAAACAAAAGGTCTGCAACTGAAATGCTGATTGGGACAGTGTATTTTATCTCTTTGTCTATTACCTTGAGATTGGTATCTAAACCTCACTGCAATATTTTGTTTCTGCTGCAGGTTAATATAGCCACTTTTTCTGAGATTCTTGCTACATTTTGTTTTGACAGTATCACTATGTGTCGGCCTCCCATTTCTCAAATGCTTTGATGTAATGAGATTTGCGGATTTAAGTAAAATTCATCACCCTTTCACCTGCTCTTGTTGGACCTGGGCTGGTCTTCTGGCTGGTTTTGTTTGCACCTGAGTTCAGTGAGCAAATACCTGAAGTTCAATTTGGCTCTGCTGTGTTTAAGGTCAGCACTCAAGCAGGAGTGAGGCATCCCATGTCTATGAGGTCCCTGGTCTGAAGAGCCACCTGGCTCCCTGTATACACAAAGCCATGGTGATAGCCTATATTAAAAGAGAGTTAATGATCCAGGTTTTTGGTTTTATTATAGTCCTGGGTTACGAGGACAGTATAGTTGGATAGTCTTTTTTTTTTTTTTTTCATTGATTACCATGATCACCTCTATGTCTAAGATGCAGTTTTCTTTCTGATGTGTAACACTGCACCGAATGCATTAAGAACCACAGGGTTGCCACTTCATCGTTTTATTCTTTCCATTTCTTTGCATTTGCTAATGCAAGGAGGGGAGCCTTATTGCGTTGCTTAAAAACTGGAAGAGTCTGGAGCAAACCTGTTGTTGGTGGGGCTTGTATTCTTGCCAGCCTTGGTAGAATGAACTTCTACTGACTGCCCAGATAAGGAAGACCCATCAGTGCAAGACTTATAGATATGCTAATAAAGAAAAACAATGTACAAGAAGAGTATTTCCCATTCATGCATTTTCCATTAACATGAGGCTATCAAGGTTGCAAAAGACCTTTGGGTGGCAGTGGTTGTCAGGAGTATTGAGGTCTGTTACTGTCTTTTCTGTTGGTTCCTTGTGAGTTGATAAACTCCCTTGGGCTCAGTGTTTTGTCTTGTGTATTCATGGTTGGTTTCGCCTATGGACTAGTGACCTGAGTTTCAGAGCTGATGCACATCTGCTGCTACCTTTGAAGTGACTAGGATTTAGGTATGTTGGTGGATATTCAACATCTCTGAAAATGAAGGCACATAGTTCTCAAATTCCTAGGTTTGTGTGCCTGAAGGAAATGATACAAGTTTGAAAATGTTGACTTTAAAATATACTTTGGTTTCCAGTCTTGTAAGTAGACAAAATAAATTTCACACCACATGGGATGCCCTGGAACTTAATTAAGGTGAATTAAATGTTTTAAAATCTTTGCAGAACAGAAACTGCAAAGTGTGTGCAGAATAATAACAGGTGTATGTTCATCAATGAGAACTAGAGTTTTGGATTCTAGGTACAAGAAATACTTTTGCAATAAGATATGGCTAAGTTTCTCTCAGGTTTTTGCGATGACGTCAGCCTGCCTGGTCACAGTTAACATTATTTTAGCCTTCCCTGACCAGGACCCACTGCTTTTAATTGAACACAAGATGATCACAATAGCTGTGCTAGGGACACTGTGAACCACAGTATTTAAATGAATATTATATTACACTGTGAAATAAGGACTATGAAAAGAGAGTGTTTCAGATGTAATGCAGTGTGTTTCACATGGTAATCTTGAGTTATCCAAATAGCAAACATGTAATAATGCAAGAAAGGGAGAAACTTTATCTTGCTAAGGTATTACACATGTTTTTAAATCCTGCCTTCATCATAGTGTTTTACTGACTTACATTTTTATTAATATTTGGAAAAGTCTGCTGCATATAAACAGTGATCATTTCCATGTCTTTCATATTTTAAGATGTGTTATAGGATTTTAACAGTACTGCTCAGTGCAATATGAGACACAAATATAATGTAATAAAGAAAATGTTTTTTTCAAAACCTAAAATGTAGCAATTCACACCAAAACTTAAAAAGCAGAATTGGCTCCAAGAAAACACATCAGTTTAAAATATGCATATCTTTAGTCACTGTATTATCTTTACTTGGTTCACTGGAAGAGCTCTCAGTATAGATGAATTGGATACTTTGAGTAAAAAAACCCATCTCTGCTTTGCCATGTAAGAGTTCCCTGTGCTCTTGGTAGATACTGTGCTGGCTAAGAAGTTCTTACTAAACTTTTATTAAGGGCTTCTGTTCATGCTACTTCCCATTTTAAACATGTAAAAATACGAAATATTTTTAAAACTTTCCCATATAGCAGTGCTGCTCCTTCTCAAGAAACAGTAGCTTCTCAGATTGTTTAGCTGAAAAAGTAATGTTAAGGATAGTTGCAGCTGCCAAAGTCTGGAAACTCAGAGTTATATCTGACATTTCATTCTTCACCTTAACTATTGAGCCTTGGCCATTCATTGGTTTTTCACAGTGCTTTGGAGTTAGAAGGGAGTTTTACAGATGAAAGATGAAAATCAAAATAAACTCCTTTATCAAGTAAACCTTGCAAGGGCATTCTGAATTTTACAATACACAGGGAGTTGATTGTGATATAACATACAACACAAGAGGGTTGGAATAAACAATTTATTCTCTATTGTTAGGGATGGCCATGCATAACTGACTTATGGCTCTGGTTTGCTCTGCCACTTGTTACATGTGCAGTCATCCCTAACTCATACCAAAAATAGTTTATCATACTCTGTGTTGCATAGTTTTTATCAAATGTTCTCTCATTAAAAACTTTGCTGGGGAGATTGAACGTTTCAAGATGCTGGCAATGCTTATGAAAGCTTTTCCCAGAGCTTGGTCTCACCGAGTGGAGTCTGTGCCAACATTGATCATGAGATGGTTCCTGATATCCTACACAGATACAGTCTGGTGGGCAGGTAGCAGTCATCATTTGACAGTACATAGCAGGTTCAGTGCAGAGGTCAAAGGCTGGCTTGTCAGAAAGACGGAAGGACCGCAGGGGCTCCCCCCAAGTCGGGAGTGAAGCAGGGGGGTAGGACAGTGTGGGACAGTGTCGCTGCCCCCGTGGTGTAGCTCCTGCCCCTGCAGTGATGGTTTTGTTTCCTCCACTGTCAATTCAGGGCCTTCCTTGAGCCCTAAGTCCATTTAAAAACAAACAAGGCTATCTGCCAGATAATTCCCTGGCCGTCCTTGTGACATATGTATCTGCAGTCTGTAGTTGTCTTTTGGATAGCCATTTGAAAGGTTTTATTCCTAAGCGTCATGTGGATCAAGCCTTCAGCTGCATGCTCCCTTCCTGAAGGAGGTTCCTTTTGGGTAGTGCGTGTCTACAGCACCACCTAGTTCATTCTGCCCAGTCTTCTCAAGAGCGGATGCAATCCTGACGCAAATGTAAATCGGTGGGTCCCCAAGACTCATTCTAGGTAGTAGTTGGAGCTAAGCCACTGGTGTGCCTCAGCAGTAAAGCACCCGCTGCCGGAGTGCACTGCTGAGGTTGGAGCTCCTGGGTGGCAGCTTGACCCTGCCGCATGTGGTTGTGGCGGTGGGCTTTGGTTCCTGGCATTATGTACCTTTCCTGTCCAGGAGTGTTTGCTGCAGACTGATACACTGATTGCTACAGTGATGTTGCTGTGCTTGGAAAAATGTTGGTGTTTGGCACAGGTGCTTTCCATCAAATGCATGATCCCCCTGCACATTCGTTCATATCGATGCATTTTTTCTAGGCTACATCACCTTCCTACTTCACGGGAACATTTCGAGCCTTTATCTCAGCATTGTCACACCCAAGCTTAGTATAACTGATGAAAGTTCAATTATATGCGAATTGACTATTAAAGCATCAGGGCTCATCTGGGGGTCTGGGTCTCCCCTCCCCTTTTTGCTTACAATTGTGCTAAATCCCTTAATGTTGGAAAGAAATCGTACATTCATCAGGTGGAGCGTTGGAGGCCAGGGTGCAGATAACCGCTTTTACTGCATATGAGACATTGCAGTCCTGTTCTTAAGAACTGCCAGGCAGATTGGGAATCACGGTCACGGTTAATAGCAGCGAATTGCCAGCTCTTGATGGGTGGGTAGTCACTCCTTTCAGTGGTTGCCCCCTGGGGGAGAAGGTAGAAAAACAGAGGGAGGGAATTAGAGTGACTTTGCACAGTTGAGCAGGTTCATGCCGCTGGATCAGTGGCAAGCATTGGCAGGGCTCCACTCTGGGGAGGCTCACAACAACATCACAGTCTCATTTTTACCAATTGGTGTTGCTATAGCCAGTGGTGCACAGGGGGAGAGCAAAGAGAAGGGGGGGAGCCGGGGGGGAGAGTGAAAGCAAGAGTCTGGACTAAATTAAACAAACAAAAGTGCTTGTAAGTACCATTTAACCCATAACCATTAGCCCAGTGCTGCTAATTGTACTAAACTATATATCTGAAGTTCAGTGTGTGATTAAAGAGTTGGCTCACAAACTCTCTGCATAACCTTAATTTTTTCAAGGTTCTTTGAGTGTAGAATGGCTTATAATAATGATTTTGACTAATACGATTTTTGACATGCAACTTTAATGCTTAACCTTAGTACAACTCCAGAGCATTTCATGTGTATTCAGCTGTAAAGAGTGATGATTTAAAGGGATAATATAAGAAAAAGGTCGTTCTAGAATGAACCTCTAACAAATTGCATGAAGGAAGCTTATTATTCCATGAGTAGAGAGATATGCAGCTTTTCTGATCATTTTTCTGCTTGGTTCAAAAAATTGTTGAGACATGATTGGGGAAAGAAACACAAAAAATGAAATAGAAAACTGCAAGCAGTGAACATTCTTTTGATGGTTATGATTTTGTTGCCACTAAAAATACTCCTCAGTAATGTGGTTGTTCATCTTTCCTCTTGTTTTGGGTGAAGAATTCGTTCCAATAAGAAAATGCTGTTATTGGTTGGAGGATTGCCTCCCGGACCTGACCGACTACCCAGCAATTTGGTTCAGTATTATGATGATGAAAAGAAGACGTGGAAAATACTGACAAGTAAGTGGTTTATTTTTGTACAGTTGTCTTGATGAATTTAAAAACATGGTTAATCAAATTAGACACTTTATTGATTTGTTTCTCTTCAGAGATTTGTTTATGTATCACAAGGGGGCTTCACAATGGAGCAATAAATTGAGATTGCAGAAGATGCTAATTTTATAATAGGATAGGCCTAAATTAACATTGGCTTAAAATCATTCCAGTAAGTTTTTTAAGTAAACTTGTAAGTCTTTCATACTGCGACATGAATACATGCATATTTATGCACATATGAATAAAATCTAGTTAGGAAAAAAAAAGGCAATGTTCGAGACAGTTTTCTCAGAGTCAGATCCATGGTAAGCCATAGTACTAGAGCACACCTTTGATTCTCTTTTGCATTTTCATTTCCTTCTGCCAGCTTTATCTGTTGTCCACAATCATTAAAGAAAGGTTTCCTCTGTACTGCTCTGTGTCCATTGCTGACAGAAGCATTGGTGGAATATATCAGCTACAATAAACAGTGCACAGAGGCTCCTATCACAAAAATCTTTCTCACCTTCTTTTAAAGGTTGATTGTATTTTAGAGTAAGTATTTTGCCTCGAGCATCGAGATTTGGAACTTATTGTTATGTTGGTTGCGATTCCCAGTCTGACTTGGTCATGGAATCAAATCATAGCTTCCTGAGTGCAGCAGGCTGTGTGTGCATTAGTCCCCTTGTGGCTAAACTGGCTGCATTGGTCAATAAAACTAAATTTTAACTGTCAAAATTGCCCAAAGCAGTATAGATAAAATAATAAATGAACAATTTCGATCCATAAATCAAAGCCATACTTCTAAAACTGGACAACTGGTAAAACCTGGATTTCCTGATATACCTGCTTTTTTTCCCCAAGTAAAATACATTTTACAGAATTCTGTTCCTCATCCCTTATCCAATGGCCTTTAATGGGATATATCCATATTAATATTACATGCACAGGTTAGGATGAAAAAGAATTAAAAAGACTGCTATGATGCAGGACTTGAAATGATGCCTTTGCAAATTGCTTTCTCCCATGGAAAATTTAGAAGCCTTTGTCAAAGTGCTGCAATATAAAGACTGCTTAGGTATAGATTCCCTGGACTAATAGTTGAGGGTATTGTATAAAAATGGCAATTACAAAGGTCGTATGAACTGTACGTTAGAAAAGACTACAGCATCTGTACTAGGGAACATACTGTACTTCACATTTTTTAGAATAATGAAGTATGATGCTCACCTCTGTGTGCTACTGCTAAGAAAATACTGAAGATGGTAAGTCAGTGAAAAATCAATGATACTACGTAAGGCAGAAGTGTTCAGGTTTTTTTAATTTGTTGTGTCTAATCCAGTGGCTCATGAGGAGAGGCAGGAGAAATGGATGTCTTGCTTCAAGATCTGAATTCTCTACTGAATTAAAGTAGAAAACTTTATTCCGAAACTTACCTATCTGTAGATATGTCAGATTTTGCAAGAATGAAATTTACTCAGGTCTTGATTACTTACATTGTGGTACTAACTCCAAGACTATGGGATACTGGACCCAGAGGTGTGATACGTAAATGCTCTGGTTAAAAGACCATCGATGGTGGTGTTGAGAGATGTTTCTGAATAATTTTATGTAATTTTATCAAAAGAATGTAATCTTTTTTGTGTTACCCCTAACAGTAAACAAAAAATCTCTTTCTATTCTGGTTAATGCACGTAACCTTCTGTGCTGTGATTAAAAGATAATGCATCTGTTACAGTCCTAGCTAGCTCATGTTCAAGCACTTGGTGCTCAGCATTGGGAGTCCTGAAAGTCCCAGGATCTGTCTCAGTGTCAGCTGAGACAATGGCTGTCAAATACACAGCCCTCTTGTGACATAGAGTAATCCTGTTCTTACAAAACCTGCTAGAAAAGGATGCCCTTGTGGCCTGGACTACTGTTCGAGGAACACAGAGGAGAATGCTTGTCTTTTCACACTGAAAAAGACTAAATATTAACAAGCATGATTTTTAGCAAATATTATTACTACTCATCAAATGGTAGCAATAATTATTTTTAAAAAAAGTTGAAATAAGGGTTTGAAGTATCCACTGCTTTATTTTCTAACTTAATATAAGAGAGCATGGGAAGTGGAGACAAGTTGGAGTAGAACTTTTGTCCTGTCCTTTCCATAAAACACTGAACGACTCTACAGCATAGGAGTGCAGGGACTTGAAGAACTGTCTGTGACTGAGCAGTTTTAGGGAAGACCACAAACTAATCACCTTATAACATGGTGATAGTTCAGTGCGCTCATGGTGTTGTATGACATTTATGGTGTGGAGGAATTTAAGGACATTGTTCTATATTTATTTTTCATGTACTTTTTGCAATATAGGAGGAAGTACATTTATATCCTTCCTTTACCCTTTTACCTCACTCCCAGTCCACAGTTTTGGAAAATAATTGGTCTGTTTATTCTTATCAGAGATGTACAATCAGCAGTGAAGGAGGAAGATTCTTTTTTCTGTTTTTTTTTCACTTGTTTAGACAGTGCTGTCAGTCCTGAGGTTTGTGGTGGGTTGACCCTGGCTGGACACCAGGTGCCCACCAGAGCCACTCTCTCTCTCCCTCCCCCCAGCTAGACAGGGGAGAGAAGATATAACAAAGGGCTTGTGGGTCAAGATAAGGACAGGGAGAGATCACTCACCAATTACCGTCATGGGCAAAAACAGACTCAACTTGGGGAAAATTAACTTAATTTATTGCCACTCCACCAGAGTAGGGTAATGAGAAATAAAACCAAATCTCAAAACACCTTCCCTCCACCCCTCCCTTCTTCCTAGGCACAGCTGCACTCCCAATTTTCTCTACCTACTCCATCGCAGCAGCACAGGGGGACAGGGAATGGGGTTTACAGTCAGTTCATCACACATTGTCTCTGCCACTCCTTCCTTCTCAGGGGCAGGACTCCTCACACTCTTCCTCTGCTCCACCGTGGGGTCCCTCCCACAGGAGACAGTCCTCCACAAACTTCTCAAACAGGAGTCCTTCCCATGAGCTGCACTTCTTCATGAACTGCTGCAGTGTGGGTCCCTTCCATGGGCTGCAGTCCTTCAGGCACAGACTGCTCCAGTGTGGGTCCCCCACCGGGTCACAAGTCCTGCCAGAAAACCTGCTCCAGTGTGGGCTCCTCTCTCCACGGGTCTGCAGGTCCTGCCAGGAGCCTGCTCCAGCGTGGGCTTCTCATGGGGTCACAGCCTCCTTGGGGTATCCACTTGCTCCGGCATGGGGTCCTCCCCGGGCTGCAGGTGGAGATCTGCTCCACCGTGGACCTCCCTGGGCTGCAGGGGGACAGCCTGCCTCACCAGGGTCTTCCCCACAGGCTACAGGGGAATCTCTGCTCTGGCACCTGGAGCATCTCCTGCCCCTCCTTCTTCACTGACCTGGGTTTCTGCAGGGTTGTTTCTCTTACATGTTCTCACTCCTGCCTCCAGCTGCCGTTTCTGTGCCTGCTGCAACTTTTTTCCCTTCTTAAATCTGTTATCCCAGAGGCACCACCACCATCGCTGATGGGCTCGGCCTTGGCCAGCAGCGGGTCCTTCTTGGAACTGGCTGGCATTGGCTCTGTGGGACATGGGGGAAGCTTCTAGCAGCTTCTCACAGAAGCCATGCCTATAATGCCCCCAATACCAAAACCTTGCCACACAAACCCAATACAGGTTGCAGTTCACCCCCAGGTCATCAGTGCAAATGAGGAGTTTGCTCCCTAGTGAACAGGGACAGAGCAAAAGCTGTGTCCTGCTCATGAGGTTCTGTGATGGGAAGAATCTCAGTCCTTGCAGTCTGGTATTTTAGGGTGTTCTGTCTTATTATCACCTTAGGTGTATTTGATTTCCTCTTGTACTAGTAAATGTTTACAAAGTCTTTTCTTTAACCTTCTTCCTTCCAGTAGACTCCCCCACGCAGCAACAAAAAGCCAGGTTTTGCACTTAGAGACTTACTGATCCAATGTAAATACGCACAGAAATTCCCCTTTCACTCCTCCAAACCCACCTACATTACTCATTTTCTGCTGTGTGTGCCAGGGGCATTTGGAGGTAGGGAAGGTGGGAAAGAAGCTTGCAAACACTTTGTCCTGGGTGCAGTGGCAGGGCTGTTGAGGAGGAGATGGATGACACGAGACTGAACCTCCTCCTGTCACCTTCCACTGAGAGGAGCCCCAGAAGTTACCCAGCAGGGGCTGCAAGGCTGTTTGAGAGGGAGCTGCTTGCCTGTCGCCTGTTTCCTTCTCAGTGTGGAGAGCAGCTGTTGCAACCACTCCACTCAGTTGCTTAGGGCTCTCTGTCCTGCCTTGTGTGATGCATAAGGAACAGGAGAAGATCAACCATCAGAAACTACTGACTCCATGTAAGCCGTGGCGCTGCAGCTGGAGCTATGAAGACAGTTGCAAGTGGAACAGCACAAGCTATCGAGTATGACAGCTCAGCAGAGTAGCAATCTCATTTTGTTCCTGCGACAAGACTAGATCTATTGGCAGGGGATACTGCCCACCTCTCTCTGCCTGGCTACCCAAAGCACCAAATGCATCAGTACTAATGGGAGTAATTCTAAAGGTATCAGGAAAACAACTTGCCTTGTTCATAGATCCAGAAGAGGAGGGGAAGCATGCACCCATTTCCAATTTTTAATGTCATCATCTATAGGCAAGAATGCTATGGCTCAAGGGATCAGTAGATTTTTCACAGTCTAGTATTACTGTGTATTTTTCCTGTCTGATATTCCTAGGAGTTATTTTTTCTATGTTGGCAACAAAGAATAGAGACAGAACAAAGAAAAAAAAGGAGAAAGTAAGTGTCATTTTACAAACATTTTTGCCACCTAATTTTACTTGATGTGGGCACAGACCTAATCTGAGGTTCATAATGAGCATGTTGCTGTTTAATTTGCAACACTACTTATTGCACAGTCGTGTCTGAGCAAAGCAGAGGCTTTTATAGACAGTATGGCAACGTACAGCAAACAGATCTTCACTGCGTGGTTTCTTTTCAGGCTTGCCTACAAGTGCACAAACACCAGATCGTTTTTTGACTGGGTACTACCTATGTCACGTAGCAGCAACAAGCTACCACTGCCCAGTGACACAAACTGAATGGCTGATGGGTGTTTGACAGTCCTTAGTAGCAGCAAAAGTTCTGCTCTGTTAGTGGGGTTTCATTATTCCATGGTATTTCGCAGTCTTCATAACTACTTACTGGATGTGGGGCAGTGGGGGGGTCTCAGTGTCACCACCTCATGCCTCACTGCTCAGAACCAGCCACTGCTGCTTCGGTTTTAATTACCAGCTACCATCCTGCCAGGAGTCCTTGTTTAATCCTAGAACTCCTTTGGTTGTTTGGTTTAACTGCAACATTTAAGATTAATTAAACTTTAAGGAAGTGAAACAATGTTTTGTTTGTTAGAATTATTCTATAATAATTGCAAGTTTCAAAATCCAGAGCCTATAAAGATTTTTTGTGTTCAGAATTGCATAGCTCTCCCAAAAACCCTACTGCTAAGGCAATGATGTATTACTTTCACTTTCATTATATGTTTTTAATCAGAGCGTGACTTCACACTAGACAAAGCGATGCTTTATGCATGGTCTCCCTTGTTTTTTGCTAAAATCTTTTGACATGATTAATTTTACTTTAATGCTTTTGTCTTGTTGTAATGGTAAGGATGATGGGTATAAACCAGGGCAAAAAATACATGCTTTTCTGTCATAATGCCTCTAAGCATTTAAAAAATATATTAAATGAAAGAAAAAAATATCACGAGAGACTGATCCAACTGGAATTAAATTTCTTGCTACGTGAACAGAGAATGCAAGAAATAAATAAAAATGATGCAGTCATTGTTTTAGCGGGTTTTTTTGTGGTTTTTTCCATAGCAATGTATCCATCTGTCTGATTAGAAGCGATGAGTAGGAGAGAAATTGTGTCTTACAGATTTCTAGGTATACAGCAAATCCTCCTTTCAATGTAAAATTCCTTTTTCTCTAAAGCACAAACGGGTAAAATATTGGAAATATTACTGAACTCTTACATGGCATGTTCCATCCATGTGAAGCTGCAGCTGCAGCAGATCTTTCTTTCATATCAGTCCTTTGTTTTTCAGTAAGATACTAATTGTAACATTCCTTAACCTCCTTAGTTAACCACATCATCTGGGTAAACCATGGAGAGGATTCAGTGAGCATCAAAATAGTGGCAAATACATGCATGGGCAATAATGCATTTATGCTTAGGGATTGCACTAGGTTTGGATTTTAATCCAATGTAAAAGCCAACATCATTGTCCAATGAGAAATATGACACAGGTAATATGTTTGGATAGGAAAGACAGGGAAATGTCCAGAAGGTCACGAGACTAGAGGGTTTAATCAGGATGACCAGCACCTCATTTCCGGTTACCTCTTTTCCTAGTTATCCCTTAGTCTTATTTTTAGTTATCTTGACCTTCCTGCCCTTTGCTAGGTATATTTAAGTCTGCTGAGTTTGGTTAATGTGTAAGGACAAACAATGAATCAGGCATTTCGATTTCCTTCTCCATCCCTCTCCTTCATGCCAGCAGCAATCACACAATATCAAGGAGTTGTCATTTATTTGTCTTCCTCTGACTCACTGATTATAACAAGCAGCTGGTAACCTTTTCATCCTCAATGCTCCGATAAAGGGGGTCTGACTTCTCCTTCCTTCCCCAGGTTGGCTGTGCTTTCATTTTTACATGAGGCAATCTCCACTGCAGGTAGTCTGGTCTGAATACAGTATCTTTTTATTCCTGCCATTCTGACTTTTTAAATTTCCCTTGAATATGTTCCGTGACAGTACAACCTCCTGTACAGCAGTCCTCCATCTTCAGTAACAACATTTTGAATGTCAGCCAGCACTTAGGTATACTGGTGGTTCTAGAAACCCTTTCAGCATCATTATTTATGTATTTTATCCATAGGGAAGTCAAGTAAAAGGAAAGTAGAATGGTTTGCTTCATGTCATAGTATCACAGAACCTGGGTCACTCCACTCCCCAGCCTACATCGTTTCTGCTGGAATAGGTTATACTTCTTTCTTCTCCGTTTTCTTTGGCAATTCTATGGTGCTCAGTTGTATCAGCCTTTCCTATACAGAATGATACGTTGTCCTTCCTGGGCAAATTAATAACAAAACTCCTGTTCCTCTGTTTTTCTGAAATGGCTTCGGAGTCACTAAGAGCTTCTCGGTCCTTCATGTGTTGGAGTACTTTATCCAGTTTTCTCTTTTCAAAGTTGGTTACTTACAAGACAAACAGTATGATTTATATGCTCATATCAGAGGTTCTTGGGAGAAATTTTCAAAGGCTTAAGTGTCAGCTTAAGCACCACTAGGTGCCTAGCATATATTGTGCCTTTGGAAGTGTTATGTCTTTTAAGTAAATAAATTCATCCACTGTAGCGCTTTTACTTTTTAGAAGAATGATAGCATGTTAGAAGCAAAGGTTTCCTCCTTCAATTTACCCCCAATCAATTGGTAACTGAATAAAAGAAGTGATGTTTGCAAAAAGTGAGTCGAGTCAGATGGACAGGTTCTCTTGACATATGCCAGTTATAAATTCTTCCCCCTTTTTTTGTCACTTGTGAGAATAGTGCACACTTGTGTTAATCAAAAATGTGTCTTGATGATCCCTTCTTGGCAGCCCTGATAAATTTCATCTCCCTTACTCCATTTATCCAGCAGTCAGGGATGCTGCAGCTTCTGCTTCAGTGCTGTGTCGAGGATGGTTGCAGCATTGCATTGAAAAGCTTGAGCAAGCATTAGCATATTGCTAAGGCAGAAGTCTTTATATTACCCACTAGATAGATTTAATAAATGTGGTAGATGTATGTAGAAGTTGTACATCTACACGTATGCACATGCTTATATATATATCTTCCTTCTTAAATAAACACACTGATTGCACTAAAAGCTAATTTGAAACATAAATTCCATCTATATTTTCCATCTTTATGTTTAGACCCTTTTGAAAGGTTCAAAACCAAGAAAATATGGTCACAAAAGAAGAGAGATTCATACACAGAAAAGTTGAGTGATTGGTATGACTGTCCAACTTTAAGCCTGCATTTAGGAGATTAATTCAAGGTGGTCGGACACACTGCTAATAAGCCACATGTTTTACACATTCAGGGAAGTGAGAATATAGAAGTGAGAAACAGAAATAGAGTGAACAGTATTTTTTTATGTGTGACATACCAGAGGTTAGCCACAACTCCCATTCTGAGGATGATGCATGGGAATTCAACCATGCAAGTGCCATTAATGGTGCACGCCTGCGTATCTAAGAGCAAGACAGAGCTCTAAGAATGAGTGAAAATGTAGCATGTTCTCACAATGAAAGCTATATTTGTGCATTAAATATTATTTTCTTCTGCACTATCATGTGAGATAACTTTCCAGAAATGTCAGCCCTCTTCCTGTGCATTTTTCCTTTTGATAACAATATTGTTAGCTTCTGCTTTTACACAGGTGTTACTTGACTGTGTGTATCTTTTGTGATAACGTCTGTACTCTGTGCCTTATTCGTAAGTGTGGTGTCTTGTGGACTGGATAGCTTTCTCTTCCTGTGTTCCCAGTCCCTTTATATCTTGCTACGCTGTGTCTTTGAAACGGCCAGTCTTATCACTGCATTCAGTCTGTTTGTGCTGAAGCCCTCAACAGTCTTTCAGCTTCTCTTGGCTACTTTCTGCCCTTTGTTACGGACTTGTGAACACCCACCTCTCTGGAAACCAGGCTGTTCATTTTCTTCTGCATATACAAAGATGCCTCTGAATCTACTCGCCTTCGTCCTCAGAAACTTCACTGGCAAACAGTTACTTTCAGGCAGAGTCCAGAAGTGTTACCCAAATATCCTGTTCCCTGCCCATGCTCAGCCAAGACTGTTTGTGGTTGAAAACCTGAGTGGGACAAGAGAACAGGACACAACCCTGTTCCAGGACATCCTTAGGCAGGGCACCGAGACAGTGCAGAGTTGAGCCATGGGTGGCTCCAAGTAAGAAGGCAGCAGGTGTAAGACGGATGAATTATCAGATGATCTGTGCCATTTCCAGAGCAGATGCCGATGTCAGGCTTCTGTGGAGACATCTTACAAAGAAAGCTGCTGGTTCCTGGAGATGCTGCTTCCTGCTATATCCTTGCAAGTACATCAGAACCTTTGATTCAAAACCTTCATCCTACATCACAGAACTTACCTTTTTCTACCTCATCTTCCAGCTTGAGTTACATATCTTTACAGATGGCTTGAGGATGACAGTTCCATTTTGCAGCAACTTCTACAGCTTTGTTCCAAGGCAAAAAGAAAAATTCCTTCGAATGTGTTTGCAAAACCAGAGTTGTATCAGAACGTCCCTTCTCATCTCAACATCTCTTGTGAGTTGGGAAAGAGGCAGACAATTGAGGTTCGAGTCCCTTCTTTGCTTAAGTCAGAGTACAATTTTTTAACTTACAAATCCCTCATATATGTCCCAAAGCCCCACCAAAGAAAGTTTTGTCCAGCTTTGCAAGGCTAACTGCAAACCAGAAACTGCGTAGCTACAAATAACAAGTTGCTATGACTTCACTGGTAAACCCAGGTGAGCAACAGAGCATAGATACTTGGGCTTAATGCAGCCCTAGAGTCTCTGCAGCTTTTCGAGTCATCTCAGCCTATGGGCATCATGTGTCTGCTATGAACACACATACATATCCTGGTCCAGTAGGAACTGGGAGCTGCGTTGTCCTGTCTTCTGTCCATGCAAGTGTCCCACCTGGCTAGTTATAGATTGCAGTAAAGTCACATAATTTCTAGTAAAAGGAAATATTTGCCAAAAATTTTCTCACCAGATCTGTTTGTGTAGGTTCCTTAATACTATTTGGCCACTGTCTCTAAAAAATCAGCCATCTGGAATAACTTCCACACAAAATTATGTGGCATTGTGTGAATTTAGTGTTCCCTGCAAACATGGCTTTCTGTTTCTTAGATGATTGCAGGTAAAATTTATGTGTTTATTCTTATCTAGTTTCTCTGGGATTTATGTAGCATTAATGGGAGCTAGGCATGTATGGAGATGAAAATGAACTCTGGTGTGTTTCTAGTTGCTTACTTTAGAAAGCATTCCCTTTTTTCAGTATCTAATGTGACATTTTATTTATGTACAAATGGGTTGCAAACAGGATGGCAAAGCACCGCTAGCTGGGCAAAATGTAATCATAAAAAATTCTCATAGAAATCCTCAGACTTTTTTGAGAAATTGATACATGGTTTATAAATTTTCTCCTCTCAAATGTTGCTAAAACAAAAGGCAGTTTCCTTCCAAGAAGTATTTTGTACACAATTATTTGCAATACAGATTTTGGAAGCCTGCCTTAGCTTTCTCATTTTTGTAAGTACTATTAATGGCAAGAGGTGCACATTTTGCATCCTCAACTTTATTTGCTGTTGTATGTCCTTATTGCATTGTAGTGGCTCATCGTTTGTAGGAAGTCATTCTCCTTTCAATTTTCCTCTATTTTCTCACAGCTTGATTAAGTTCTTTTCTCCCTTCCCTTCCCCATCCCTTCCCCCTTCCCTACTGGCTCCCCTGCTCCCGTACCTTCCCTCTGTTTAAGACAGAAATAAAATTTATTACAGACTTGAGAGGGGTTTTTTCTAAGCTTTCTGTCTCATACCAGGTGTTGCATGAGCTACTGCTTTCATTTAACTGAATGCTGGAGTAAGTATCTGCAGGAACAGACTAATATGTCTTTACGGGAATGGTTTTTGGTATGTTGTTTTGTCATGTTTATATATTGTGATTCTACTCCCAAATGGGGATTGTGCTACTATAGGGTATGCAACTGCAGAATGACTGTTCACACCGAGAAAAAAAGTGTTAACAAATTGAATAGTAATGAATTAACCTGCAGAAAAAGCATTTGCCCTAGTACACAGAAACCCTGCATAACTAGAGCATATAATTTTAAATGAAGCAGGCTCTAGGAATGCCTCAATGGGTGTGATGTCGACAGTAGCTCATAATTCATGGATATGAATTATGGCTGAATATCAGGAAAAAACTTCCTGACATTGAGATCTATTAGGTTGTGGAATAATCTCCCGTGGGAAATGGTGGAAATCCCATTGCTTAAGATCAGAATGAGCACTAGGAAAGGGACAAATCCTGGCCTGGCCTCAATCTTCTAGGGCAAATGAATTAATTGTTTTAACATATGACTGCCTATCAATCTAGACAGTGATGTCTTCTGATATTCGCCGGGCAGGAGCGACAAAGGCAGCTGTAGTACGAGCTACCCTACTTTGCCCCGTGCCCATGTCCCCTCTGCTTGTGAGTAGATCACCCCCAGGGGTAAAAAAAAAAAGGGGGTGACTTCTGGAGAATCACTGTGCTGGCTTCTTGGAACCCGTGGCTTGGGACCTGAGGATCCCTGCTCAGCTTGCAGCTCTGCTGCCGGGGGTCTCCCAGCCACCTTCCACACGTGGCGCAGGTTGCCTTGGGTCCTCCACCTCCGTCTCCTCCAGTGCTGCCCTAAGACTGCTACTGCTCTTGTGAGTTCCCTTAAATAAATGTGCACAAAGGGGTGGGAAGTGCTGTCGCAGCCTCCCAGAGTGGTCTCTTTATAACAGGACACCAAGGCAGGGTGTCGAATGCAGTAAGTTGTGTCACAAGAGTGTTTGAGGGTGCAAAGCCTAATCAGGTGGTGTCGGTGGACTGGGCTGAGTGGCAGAAGCCTGACGTCGGGTGGTCTTGTCCGTAGCGCCTGCAGGGAGCAGTGTGTGAATAAGACGGGCTGTATTTTTGGCACGGAGAGGGCAGTTGGTTTCCAGCTGCGGTGCCCTGAGCTAACCTGCATCCGTGTGAACTGCGTGTGAGGGGTGAGGCGTGGGAGCGAGCCTGGCACCCCGGCCGTTTGGTGTGAGACACCCTCACTCAGGACCCTTGGCAGGTGGCGAGAGGGACCACCAAAGGGGATCGGGATCTTTTCCACAGTGTGATCGTCTGTTGTCTGTGAACTGGGTAAGCCTACCCAGACACTCACTGAGCTCAGCAAACACGCAGAGCTTCCAGTGGCTAATGCGAGCCTGTCGTTTTCAGTAACAAATTATCTGTGAATCATTTTAGAGTTTCCCATTTTGTTACAAGTAGTTAATGTATTTAATGCACACTATTTAGATTTAATTTAGGGGGGAAAAAGTCTTCCACCCTGAGATGGCTACAGCTAAAACTATTAAATCAAGCCTGTTGCCTTGTGAGTAAAAACTAGATAAATGCAAGTGAAGTGGCAGTTTTGCAATGATGACAATAACCAGAACCTTAATGTATACAGGTAGGCCAACGCTTTCAGTTCTGATTATTTGAAAAAAAAAATGTTTTGACTCCAAAACTTGAAACTAGGAGATGGTAAATGCTCCTCCCTGGGTTAAGCAGGAAGGGAAAAATTGAGATGCGCTTGCATCACTTTCAGGTGGGGAGGCTTGGCAAATTATGTTATTAGAAATCATTAAAATAGATTTAAATAGAATTACCATGATAAGTGATGCAAGAGCCATGTTTCTTCTCTTCCTCTCCCTCCCTCCCAGTTTTACATGCAGAAGAACAGAGTGTATGTCTCCGATCTGTACTCAGCAGCAGCTGCTTGCTTGCTGGTCAGGAATTACAGCGGCTGTATGTGTACAGCCTTAACAAACATATATACCATATGTAAAAAATATTTTTCTGATTGAAATGACATGAAAGGAATGTCAAAGAGCTGCCAGATTAGAAAGAACGAACTGGATTTTTTTTTCCTTGACAAATCATTAAAGACTAACAAAAAAGAAGTCCAATTAAAGGTCATGGAGCAGTCTTCTGCCCTTATGCATGTGAAAGGCATTGTGCAGGCATAACTAAGGCAGAATTTGACTCCCAAATTAACTCATTTGCTAGATGCAAAACTGAAGGAAAATCCTTATGACCGGCTTATAAGTGTATATAATGAAAAATTACAGCAGCAGAAAAATGTATTAGTATCATATCTCTAATTCAGCAAAGTATTAATCACACTGATGTTCAGCAGTGTGTTTAAGTACATGCTTAAGTACTTTACTAAGTACTGCCTGTAAACAACTCTATATGACGGTGCATTAACATAGGACAGAGTTTATCTATATACTCTCTCCAGAGAACTACAAGTATTTTAAGCACTGTGACAGCCAGTAGCACAGAGCTGGATGATCTGTGGTGTCCAAATCCCAGCCTTCTGGCTAGTCCCCATGCAGTCCTTGTCTCCCAGCTGCATTACCATTAATGTCTGCACAAGCTCGTTTAAACTTTGTTTTATTCAGCAGAATCACAACTGCTGGAATCAGCTGGGCATTTACTGGCTCCTGTTAAGTTCAGCTCTAGGAAAGAAAGAGATGTCCATGGCTCAGGTGTCTCGTGTAAGGGCTTATACAGCGCTCAAGCCTCCAGCTTAAGTCTTGTTAATGTGTATGGTGTTTCAGGGGCTTTCTGCACTGGGACACATGTCACCCAGCAAGGTTGGAGCCACTGTCCTCCTGTCAGCTCTTGGGCTGTCTCCAGCACAGCTCCAAGAAATGATCATTTCAGCGCTCAGAAGTTTGATTTTTCTTAACTGCAAAGATTTACAACAGCAATAAAGCCCTGACATAGCGTCCCTTTTCCTGAAGCCATGATTTGGCTTCACTCCAGCTGCTTGATTTTAACAGCCTGGCCTCTGAGAGAGGCAGGGCTGCCGTGAAAAGGGGTTTCCCCCCAGGTAAAACAGTGCTGGTGCCCACTTGAAGCAGTTGCAGTCACTTGAGGGCTTTCATTTGAAACTTTCAATATTGGAAAATAATTCGTTGTCCTCAGACAAAATAGCCGATTCCTTAGAGAAGAGTCCTCTGGTGTTACATGGCACAAAACAGTAGTGTACAGCAGGAATGAAGATACATCTTTAAATAATAGAAAAATTTGTTTGAATAATGCTAAACTCGCTGTTTCAGGAGAAAATGTTTTTATACAGAAAACTTCTATTGATCTATCACCTGCTATTGATTCTCACAAAAAAAATTCTTCCAGGGCTGGCCACTTAACCGTACGATACCATGGTTATTTGCCTCTGCTTCTGAAGTCACTAATTACCTTTTTGCAGTATGCAGAAAGTGTTCCTCAGAGCTCTGCATTTCCCCTGACGCTGAGAGGCTTTGCGGGGTGCTGTGGGGTTACGTAGCAGCAGGGTGCTGGAGCTGCTGGGGGGTGCACAGCTGGGGATGGGAAGCCTCTTCCTCTTTGCAGAAGCGAAGGTGTAGAGGTAGCACCAAAGCACTGGAAGCCTAATGATTGCGCACCAGTTCTGGGTGTAAGGAACCCCATGGGGGGTGCAGGCAAGGTGAAGGAGTGGCTGGTTTTGGTTGCTTGGGTTCGCTGCGGGTTGCGTACTTGCAAAAGGAGGGCAGACGCCAGAGCTGCCTGCTGGGTCTGCAGCTGGAATTTGTCCTGGGTGGGCTGTGGAGGCTGGTGCAGAAACGTCCTGCAAGTGTCACAGGAAAAAAACACAAGCCGAGGAGAGTCTGAGCTATTAGAGGTAAGACAAGTGAACTGCGTGGACCAAATTCATACCACTCCATGAAATCTATGGATGAAATCTATTACAAATTTAATGTCCGTGCTACTTAAAAATGATTTGTGGTTGTCCACTGGAGCAACCCACAGACAGATACTAAAAATCTGGAAAGAAGTATTTGATTTAACCATTTGTTGATCGTTTCTATATGCCTTTTTAATGTGTTGTTTCCTGCCACTGGTGGATACAGCACCTGCTGAACTTGCGCCCCGGACCAACTGGGACTTTTAAAACAAAAGAGAACCTGAGAGTACAGCAGTTGGGGCTAAGTCAGTAGCATGAAGTTAATTCAGGTATCGCTATACCATACCGTAACAATTTCGGTACTCACAGTCCTTACACTGGGACTGTCTCTTCAGAGCGCAACAATAATACTGCCCTTTGTCATGTGTCTAAATAAAGCCTAACTGAGTACCTAATTCTGATTATTTCAGGGAAGTTGCTGCAGAGTTACATTAGCAGTGTTGCCAACAATTTTATCTCTGATCTTGCACATTTAGTATATTAAGGCAAAGCTTTGTGATTCAGCTGATTATTTTTTAAATGGGAGGTTTTGATCTTATGGTTGAAAATTAAAAGTAAATTGAAAGTAAATTGAAGAAAGTAAATTGAAGGGGCATCAAGCATATGTAGTGTCTTGGATGTAGTGGTCTGGATTGTAATTTTTTAAAATCTTTTGGGTTATCAGCACTTGTACTCCAGAGTAGGGAGCAAATAACTAAGCCCACAGGATTTGTAATGTGATTTGAAGACAAGTTTTTTGCAAAAATGCTTAGTATTCATGTTTATCAAAACTGCATTTATGCACCCTGGTACTGCAATAGGAATTAATGTATTTGTGAACCACCAGTGACATGGATCTCAGCAAGTGTCCCAAACAGGTTTTTGTAATCGCTCAGAGGTTCTACTTGTTGCAGAACACCAAAAAGTACTTCTTTATGTCAGAAAACAAAATAAATCAGAGGACTTACCAATTGAAAGCCTACATACAGCTGATCATATGGAGCTATCTTTGCAGACTCAATGTCTAAAGTTCAGTTTTAAGGACTCTACAGAATTTTAACGAAGGTATTTCTCTAATGAAAATGCCACTCTGCTTCTTGGGATATGTATAAGCAGTGCAAAATTTCAATGTTTCTGTGTTGTGTAAAAGGTACGCTGGCACAAGGAGTAGGCTAATTTCATCAGCTCATTTTGCAGGTAGCTGCTATTATTGTTTGTCATCTGCGGAATTTTTTTGAGTCTGGATATTTTATGATTTTGTTATGGTCAAAGGATTGCAAGAGATCTAGCTCATCTACTTTTCTCCAGGGTGGCACCCACTAGTTGAGCCACAATACCTGCTAGTGCTCATGTTCCTAGGTGGTTACAAACATAAAGTAAAATGTGCTCTTTTAAACAATCTAATCAGTGCTTTAAGGTAGTTTAAGCTAGTGGCTTTTTCTAATTGTAAGAGACTAGAAGCAATTACTGCAGCCCAGCTGATAAGTAGTGACTTTCACAAGCACAGCGCTAAACCAAAGCAATTGCGTTGATCATCTGTTCGTGCTCTGTAGTATGAATCAAAACTGTTTGTATCAGTGGTAACCTAATTTGTGTAAAAACACATTTATTTTAGCCAGATGTGGATCAGCAGTGTCCATATGAATATATATGATCAAATGCACTGCATTTGGGATTATGTTCTGTCTTCATTAAGTATAGGAAGACTGCAAACTCCTCAGACAGGATCGGTCTGTATTAATGTCCAGTAATAATGCACTGCACATTTTGTCAGTGGTTTTGCAATGAATTAGAAAAAGAACTCCTCAAGTGCACTTTCTAGTTTTATTTCCTTTGTCTTTCTTTTTCTGTGACATTTTTTTCATCTGTTCTCCTTTGTGAAAATCCAAATTCATCAGGGATGAAGGATGAGTTGAGTTTTCACCTGCAGGGTATGTGACAGGACATACTGTTGGGCAGCACAAATCTGTCTGCCCATGCTTGTCTTCCAGTTCATAGTTGAGATGTAATCCTGCCTGATCAAGTGCTGCATTGCCGCTTGGGTGTACCCCTCCGTGTGGCTCTTTCAAGATGGCTTTTGGGACACTAGCAGGGATATAGGCCTGTGCAGCGCTGGCTGTGACAGGCTGCAAAATGCAAGTTATCCCATTGCTGGGGTAGAGAGGAGAACTGGGGGTGTGCTTACCCCCATCAGTACTGCTGCCCCGTGTTAGGAGCATCCCCAGCAGCTGCCCTCAGGGAGGCTTCCTCTGCTGAGTAGGAGGATGACTTGCTCTACCCATACCAGCAAAGAAAAGTAAAAGACTGACTTCAAAATGGTCCTGGCTTTTTGCTCTCCTTCTCTTGGCCATGAAGAAGAAGAGTCTGCAGGAGCTTGCAAGGCTGGGCCGGGTCATGAGAAAGTGCTGTATAGGGGATCTAGGATAGCTGTGTTTTCATAGGAAGCTGGAAGAAGCTGGATGTTGGGAAGGAGTGCTTGGCTGTATTTTATATACAGGTTTAATAATAAATAGTGTTACTGGGATGGATGATGCCTTGAGAGGGACAGTTCTTCTTGTAAGCGGTTGGGAAAGAGTGAGAGAAGGTGTAATTTGGCAGCGGTGTGTATGCAGGTGAATACCAGTCCCTTCCCACATTCCTGATAGAATAGGTACACTTCAGCTGCTGCACACCTTCCCCAAAAAATTGTTCTTTAGGGAGATGAGAAAAGAGCTGTAATCTGGCCACCTTTATGCAGGTCGGTCTGGGATTAACCTTGAGTAAAGCACTGTGTTTCCATTGGAAAGGAGTGACTATTTTAGAAAGGATTCTTTTTTTTTCCCTTTAATTCTGCAGGTTATTTTTTTGCATCATGGTTTCCTCATGTCCTCTTTCCCCTTCCTTACCCCTGTAATGAGGAAGCACGCTCTTTGTCAAAAGCGAGCATGTTGTTTTACCCAGCTTCCAGATCATTATTAAGAGAGAGAGGGAGAGAGATTTGGCGGCGTGTTGGTGGGGAAGGGAACTGTGCCTGCTATATTTCACTGGGACTGGCGCGTGGAGTAGAAAAGCAGATGTGTGTGGACTGCCAGAGAAATCGCTGACTGATCCTCGCGCAGTCTGGGTTCGGGGAGCTGAGACAAGACGAGGCAAAGCAGGTATGACTGATAACTGTGCCAAAGCCTGAGCACCCGCCATGCCCATTGCAGGCAGCGGGAGCCGGGGGGGCTCAGCATCCACCAGGATTGATGCGCCGAGCATTCTCCGGGGTTCGTGTACTCCGTTTGATTTCTTCCCTTTCACGCCGAACACGAGGAACAAGCAGAAGTTAACTGCTTGGGAGGAAGCTGGCTATGTCTTTTTTTGTGCTGCGTCTCACCTCTTTGTTTTTTGGTTGGCTGCAAAACCTGAAGCCAAAAGATGATTGAAATGCCTCTCCCGCGGGCGGGGGGAGCCGAGCACACCGCACCCCATCTAGTGGCTTAGCCTCAAACTGCCGGCGAGAAGGAAATGCGGCAGGAGGAGGAGGAGGAGGAGGAGGAGGAGAAGAGGAGGAGGGCTCCTGCAACTCCTGCCAGGGGCTGGGTGCACTTCGGACTCCACAGCACCTACGTGGGCGATTCAGAGATGCTGAAGCAGCTGCAGGGTAAGGCAGGCGTTAGCTGCCTGTCAGACCTAGGGCGGATGACACACAAGGGACTTGCACCAAGCTTGAAGAGAGCGTTAGACAGACGGCGATACCAAGCCCTCCGGAGTTAGGAAATGTGAGAATTAAGCTGCTTCTGCAACCTTAATTCGGCCTCTGTTTGCACAGGCATTAAGATACGATCTCTAATGATATCACACACTATTCTTTGTCACGTGTCAGTGCACAGAAGGGACCGTGCTGAATTTCTGCTCACAGTATTTCTTCTCTGTTGTTCAGCAAGTAGATCCTGTCTGTCACACGCTACTGAAGTCTTCTGAAGACAGAATTTTTTCACAAGGTTTCCTTCGCAGGCTTCATAACAACAGGGGCCAATTGCTTCATTGGCATTCGTTGTGGTATTTTTGCACCATCCTCTTTGTGAGGAGCATAGTCTGTCATTGTTCCCGTTTTGTAGATGAGGAACAGAGGTGCAGCGAGGTTAAAGTCGAAGGTAGCCTTTAGTTTGGGGTGCCCATTTCAAGACCCGTCAGACCATGCCTTCCAGACTGCCTCTCCCACCTGCTTCAGTTACAGCAGTGAGCACAGAGCTCTCCTACCTATCAGACACAGGGATCAGATCGGGCTCTCCGAAAATGAAGCACACGTAGTTAGTGTTCTCAGAACAGGGGAAGCGGGTAGCTGTGGAAAAAATTAGCTTAAGGGACTTGTCTACAACCACAGTAAAATCGTGTGGCAAAGGCAGGGACAGGATCCTGTCCGCCAGCTCAGGGCACAGCTGCCTTAACTGTGAGAAATCCCATCTGATCCCGCAGCCCCCAGCCTCTCCCTAGACACCATCCAGAAGTGAAGCAACCTCTGGCAGCCAGAGGTCTTGTTCACTGTTACCTGCGCCATTCACAGCGTGCCTTCATCCCCTGCACGGGGGCTGTGGCCATGTGGTAGGTGAAGCTGTTGCTGTTGTTTCAAGTTCCTTTCCACCCAAACCTATCCCATGGTCTTGTCTCCTCCTTCATGTCAGCGCTGGAACTCATATGACTCCTGGGTGAGTCTGCTCAGGGCATTAAACCAAAATGAAAATATACTCTCTTGTTTTCTGGGTTATATTTCCACCCATAATTGCTTTGAGAGGGCTCACTGCGGGGTGCTGAGGAGAGACTGCTGGCACAAAGAAGGGCCTGGATTGCCTGGGCTGTGAGAGGCCTGGTACAGTGTGTTTTGGATTTAGTGTGAGAATAATGTTGAAAACACTGATGTTTTAGATGTTGCTAAGTAGCGCTTATCATAAGTTAAGGATTTTTCAGTTTCCCTTGCTCTGCCAGCAAGCAGGTGCACAAGAAGCTGGCAGGGAGCACAGCCAGGACAGCAGACCTGAACTAGCCAGAGGAATATTCCATACCATAGAACATCTTGCTCAGTATATAAACTGGGGGGGGAGTTGGCCAGGAGGGGCAGATTGGTGCTGGGGCATCAGTCAGTGGGTGGTGAGCACTTGCACTGTGCATCACTTATCTTTTCTTGGGTTTTGTTTCTCTCTTTTTTGGTTGGTTTTTTTTTTTTAATATTACTTTTAATTACGATTATTATATTTTATTATTGTTGTTGTTATTATTCTATTTTATTTTAATTTAGTTATTAAACCATTCTTATCTCAACCCACGAGTTTTACTTCTTTTTTTCAGTTCTCCTCCCCATCCCACTGGGAGTGGGGGTACTGAGTGAGCAGCTGTGTGGTGCTTAGTTGCTGGCTGGGGTTAAACCACGACACCTGCTCACTCCAATTTGTGAGGCCAGGCAGGGAAGCTTAGTGGGGAACAGATCTGGGTTAAATTCAATGCACCTTAAAAAAATAGTGTGGTTTCTTGCTTGTTTATTGCTTGGCTGCATGCATGCGTCAGCCATCACAAGGAGTGATGGGACCTGGGACATGAAAGGGCAGAAGTGTTTCTTGCAGTGGCAGCTTCTGCAGGTCTCTGGCGTTCATGGGACTGAACCTTCAGCAAGATGGGCAGTTGGGAAGTATCACAATTAGCTGTTTAAGGACCGTACAAGCATAAATAAACAGAGAGGTGCCAGAGGAGATGTGCCCTGAAGCCCCTCATAATGGCAGGCCATAACTTCTGAATGCCCCACATCTCCTCAGCATTTTCATAGACTTGGAGGTGAAACTGCCTTTTCAAGGTATGCTGAGAAATGGTGTGTCATGTAGGCTGGCTTTGTAGATCTGCTGTACACATCTCTGCCTTTTTGAATTCAGGCTGTTGCTGGTGACAGTGGAGGCTGTGTGTCCTGGGAACCCGGGGGTGTAAACAGCACAAGTTTCTACCCAGATGTGCTGACAGTGGAGGAGTGGGAAGAGCGCAGGACTTGGGGCTCTGGATTAGTACGTGCTGCTGTGTTCGCAGATTTTGCCATCTTTTCTTCCGGTTGTGGTCCTTTCTGCCACGTCCCCTCTGACCTGACCTGATCTAAGCCATCCCTGTCTGTTCATTTAAGTTTCATTCCGCTCTTGAATTCAGTCTCCACCAGAACCTGGTCCAAGCATGGTTACTAGCACAGCCCCCATTTCATTCATGCGGGCTCTGTGTCTCAGTCCCCACTTCCCTTCACCTAGCTAACTGAAAATGATACTTTCATGAACAATACTGTTTGCAAAATTAACTTCTTCAACAAAAAATGCAAGCCAGTTGAGGATACTTAGTTATGTGTATTTTAAGTATTCGGGATTGATCACAACAACTTTAATTTACTCTACTGTACATGTCAAATCCTGCAGTCCTGGCATGGCCAGTGATTTAAATTAACCTGACCTTTCATCCTGTTTATCAGCAGTCCATGACCATGCACTAGTGTGTCATTTGTGAATTATTTGTGATTCTGTGTGAACATGGTTCAGCCCATGAATTTTGACACTGCTTGACTTAAATAGCAGCTGCTTGTGCTATGATACTCAGCTTGGTATTCAGTTTTGAGAAACACGGTTTTGCTTCTGTTTCCTGACTGGGTGCTTTCTAAATCCACAAAAAGTTTTTGAGGAGATGGAACAAATTTTTCTGATCGTTATGATGAGGCATCACAACACATCTTTCATAACAGTTTTGCTGAAAATATTAAACAATACTATTATTATAGAACGCAGAAGAAAATTAACATAAACTTAGTCCAAATTTATTAATATTTTTTTTTCAGATATACATTCTCATTTAATCTTCTGTATATAGATTTACGAAGTAAGTATTGTGTACCAATTTTATATGAGTATGTGGTTTTGCTGCCCAGGTCAAACTTCCTTCCCTGAATTTGAAAACTGTCTGTGGGTCTGTCATTTCCTTTCCTTGGGAGCCCATCTGTGGGGAGAGGTCTAGGAGAGCAACATTTCTGCCTGGTTTCTGTTGAAGAAACCAGTCCTTTGTGTTACCTAATTTATGTGGATTGATTCCTGTGTTTCCCTCTGTATTCGTTTGCCTAGTGGTTAGAATATTTTAGGGTGGGCTCTTATTGTCCATCCTGAGCAAAAAGAATATTATAAATTATGTTTAATTCTGTCCATCATGGAAAAAGTGTCAACAGTAAGACACTCATTTCCTGGTACTTGGAACGACCATTTCAGTGGTGATGAGAACATTCAGCTCTGCCGGGGCATCTCCAAGTGCCTTTTTTTCTCAGGGTGCTGGTAGGGACGTGCGGAATCGGGGTGAAGTCTGGGCTGCAGTCCTCGCTCAGACAGCAGTGTTCCCACCTATGGGTATGCGTCAGGGCATGGTGGGGCTGGTGGCTTCATGAGAACAGACCTCAACACAGGTCCAAAGTCCATCCAGGAGACAAAGACAGGACTGGATATGGACTGCCGCGTACCTGCACGGGTTCCATCCAGGCCAGGTCTGGGTGCCTAGGCCTGAGCTGAAATTGGGCTCCTGTGCCCATGGGTGAGAGGTGTTGGGGAAGACCCTAGGCTGGTCAGGGCCATTGGGTCCCGTTGGTGCCCTTAGCACCCTGACGGTATGTTGTCTGACTGCCCTGTCCATTAAAGATTGACTCAGAGCCTTCCTGGGGTCCCCGGCAGGGACTCGAGCTTTCTTTAGGCAGCCTAGGAACATTAACATAATACTACATGGACATTTCTGCTTCTGCATGCTGTGCTTGGGCATGCTGGAAGTTAGGCATGTTGGAGTTTCTTCAGATACCTGTTCAAGGTATATGTCTTCTGAGAAAGAAAGCATTTTTTAAGCTTTTTTCCTGGTGGTAAGCATTGGACAGATCCTTCCACTCTTCTGCTTTATGTCTAGTGCTTTAGATATGCACTGGACTCTCTTGGAAACAAAACCTTTTGTTTGCAAATACTGAAGTATTTAAAAGGAAAAAATCTGTAGCAGTGAAGGTTTCAATTTATCTGTTATAAGTGAACTTATGTATATCAAAACTGCTGTTCTAATACAGTGAAATATGGGTACATCCCTCCTCCATGTAGAGTTTTCCAAATGGAAAATCACATTTTTCTTCTTCTCCTGGAATGACTTCAAGACTTAGTGAGAAGAAAAAAAGACTTTTGGTTGCTCTGAAATAATGTTAGTCAAGAGTGGAGAGCAGGATAGGAAGTACTGAGACCGAGAGAGAAAATAGTGAAAGAGTCGACTTTTGGAGCAGTGGGGCCTAAGTAAGATCTTGCTGCATGTGATGAATTCTTCTAAAGACATGGGTCCCTGAGCAGTACCAACAGGATCCGACCAGGAAAACGCAAGGAGTGGTTATGGTTGTACAGAACTTGGAAGATTACCTTCAGAGGAGAGCAGGAGAATGCATGCATCTCAAGGTCAATTAGAAGTTGAGATGCAAATGGATGTGACTGGTCACAAGCAGTTGGGCGTTAGCGCACTGCTCCTGGTCGGGGTCTTCTGTCCTGTGGCACTGTTAGAAGAGGGAATGCATGTCCTTGAGCTGACATCTTGGAGGATCTGAAAGCCTCCTCTGGGACAAAACAGTATTTCTTTCTGGAGCTTTCTGGCAACTCTGCCATGGTTTTCTCCCATCAGGGACCATTCATCATTTCCTCCATGAGGAGATTTTGTTGTGCAGAATGTCACACATGAATGTTTCGTCGTGAGACTGTAACGATGTGACGAGATGTCATTCCCCAGTAATGTAAGTTGGGCTGTACTTTAGAGACCATAAATCCAGGCCTGAGTAGGTACACAGCATATTCTGCTGGGGAGCAACCATCACTGAGGTAACATTGCATAACTCACGGCAGTGGACTACGAGCATCTTCTGATAAACGGTCTGTGGGAATCGGTGGGGCATCTGGGTGGCCGGGAGCAGCCTTCAGCAGGTTGACGGGTAAGTAGGGGGTAACAAAACAAGAGGAGTTGTCACTTTGAACCTTTCCAAAGGACTCTGCATTACATCCCCCTGCTCCGCATCGTGCCAAGTCGTTTGGTGTATTCATGTAGCTGTGCTTCTCAGACACTGTATCAGCAGTTCAGCTCCATGGAGTCATTTCCATGGGGAGGGCGGCGGGGATGAGCAGCAGAGTGTGCGTAGGTTTGCTGTACACTGCACAGGGAGGGTTGTGTCAGGATTTTGGTACAAGAACATCAGTTTTTAAGTGGGAATGCAGTATTTTCCTACTTTATTCAGACACTGCTGATCCGAGTAGGCAGCTTTATTTTATTATTCAGATGAAATCCAAATGGATGCTTGCAGCTTTGAAAATACATGGGTAAAATTTGTTCGTGCAAACAGCCAAATGTATGTGTTGCTGAAAACCCAATAGAACATTCTGCCATTGGGTGAAGCAGACAGGTCTGTACTCAGAACTTGCATGCAAGTAACTTTAAAACAATTTATTTCAGGGGGGAGCTGAGCATGCCAGCTATTCCTGATGTTATGCTTGCCTGATCTGGTGCATCAGCATGAATTTAAGTGCCTTATTTTAGATGCTCACGTATGAAAAATTTAGCCCATTAAAACAATTAAACTGAGAACCCCACTGAAAAAGCCTGGCTGGTATTATTCCAGAGAATATATCAAGAGAATAACTCCTGACATTTGAATGAAAAAGTTGGTATTTTCATTAATAAGAAATATCTTCATAATGTAAATTATCTTAATTAATATGAAATATCTTAATTATATGAAATACCATTCACTATGTTGCGAATGATTCCAAGGACTTTCATTTGCTCAGATAACTCTTTCTTAGTACTTATGTTATCTCCAATTGAGGGTAGGTTTGGGTGGCATTTTACCTTTGCTTACCTGCAGCCTCACTTGAAGTAGGCACTGTGTCCTAGATGAACTCAGCTGCCCTGTGCCCATACTACCTGTGATGGCTTGAATGGAGTTGCCACAAAACTGGCACAGGGATGAAGAGGTTGTGAAGTTTCTAGCTGAGCTGATGGAGTTCTCTGTGGTGCAGCTGGACCAGAGCTATACCAGTTATTTGTTCTCAAAGGTGACTTTGAGGCACAGTGCTTCATCTTAGGATTTTCTGCTTATGATGACTGCTGTTGGATTGTCCCAGGCTTCCCCCACTGAGTTGAGCTCAGACTCAAGATTGGCATTTGTGTGTTACTAGAAAAAATACTTCACACGTATTTGCTTGAATTTGAGGTGATAGGATGTAATTTGGCCATAGGCATGTTAACATGCCATCAACTGTTGATTATTCTCCTCTTTTAACTTTGTTTCATTATCTTTGGAGCAGAAAATACCAGTGCGTGAAAACCCGATGCCTTTAAAGCAAAACTCCTACCGTGTTCACCAAGCCTAGAATTTCATACTTACTGTGGTCAGTCTTTCCCCACAGTTATTAAATAACAAACAATTGAAGTGAACAATTCACAGAGGAATCCTAACGTTTATTTATATAACCTCCTTGGTGAGAAATAACAAGTAACATTCAGTAATAAATGCATAGTCTTCCTGCAAATGATGTATGAACCAAAGAAAGGTGAACAGTATCTGATACTCTTTTCTCAAGAAATAATTGGACCGGCTGTGGTCTGGCCAGCATTTTGTGGAGAGGGTTGGGAATGAAATGAATATTGTATCTCTGCCATGAGCAAATTACAGTCTCCTAAAATGAGTTTGTAGGTGCCTTCTGTACTGGAAAGAGACATCTTCTCATGTTACCCTGCCCTCTGGAGAGCCGTGGAAATAACCAGTTTTCAAGTAGCAGTAGTTGAATATTATGTAGCCAACAGGCTAGGCCGTTAATATTGTGGAAGGTCATTATTGACTCCATATGTCCTCTGGTAATGACATTCCAGTTCTGGAAACACACTCTTCTCTTGCGTCATCTGCACAGGTCATTAGAGATGATAAGCGTGACTTCTTGGTGTGTACTGAGTCTTGAAGGGGCTATGCTAAAGCTGTGCAGTAGCTGAGGAAAAGATTTCCTCATGGTACCTCCTGCATCCCAAGCAGCTGAATGGATCAGGGCAGTGAAAAATCTACGGATTTAAAAAAACAAAACAAAACAAACTCTTCTTGAGTAGAAGAATCAAGTGGAGTTTCTGAAAGGAGTTTTTAGCAGAGCAGGGGAATGGCTGTGGGCTGTATCACAGCTTTCAGATCTCCTGGGACCAGAGCTCATCCCTCCTCCTGTCGAGAAATGCCATTCCTGTTCCCCCTTCTTCCCTGCTAGTTAGTGTTGAAGTGACGATAGACAGGGGAAGGTGTAAGGAGAAGGAGGAACTGATGACCCCTTAATTAATGTATGGAGAACAACCAGATGCTGTTTCCTAAATGTGCAATCGTTGGCAGAAACTAAGCAAAACTGGGTAAGACGAACAGCATACATTATTGTTTGTTAGGTGAGTGAGGTGTGACTGTCACCCCCATACAGAAGTTGGAGGTGCCTTTGGAGCATCATTGCATCTGGCGGACCTCATAGGCGTTATGGCTGAGAGTGTTTGGTTTCATGAGCATTTGGCTATAAACTGTAGACTCTGTTTTTGAAAGTAGGTCCCAGAACGCTATCTGGTGCCTTTCATTAACTAAGGTTTGGCATATTTGAGGAGTTTTTGCCTGGGACAGCTATCCTGATGTGCAGAGTACTGCTGTGTCTTCCACCTGCATCTGCATCTGAAGAACGTCCATGAGTGTCACTTCCTGTACAGCATCACTGATGTTTGTGTAGTGAAGTATTTCTTAGCAAACACCACTGCCGTCTTGGACTCCACTGCCTTCCAGATCGTTCTCAAGTATAAATCACCCATTTGGTTTTCACCTAGAAAGCTCTGCGTGTTATCTACCTGAGAAATTGCCTTCCACCGTACGAGGGTCTGCTACCAGTCGTACGTAAATTGCATGGGAAGGGGCTGGTGGGGGTGTTGTCTTCTGTAGGGCTGCTTGGACTCATTTGTGCTCTTGGTCCAGGAAAGCACAAGTTTGTTAACCATGGGCCTCCCGAGCTTTGGGAAGTGCGTGTGAGGGGCAGTGGCTTAGATGAGGCAGTTTCTGCCAGCTTCCTGACTAATCTGTTCATATCTGTCCGTCTCACGTAATTCTCTGGCACCTATCACCTTGGTAGCTAAACATGTTTCTCAGATGACCATGGCTTTTTTTCATCTTCTCCTCTTTTTAATAGTCTTTTCTCCTTCCTTGTAAATCGGTCTTTAATAAAGTTGAGAATTCTTGCACAGGGTTTTATAAACATGTGTTATTAAATTTTAAATCTGTTTTGAAAGTGCCTCTATCCTACTCCCTCCTAGTAAAGTGACCTTTTTAAATGGAGGGAAGTGGGTTTAGATGACAGTCATGATAAATGCGGTCATGTTCACTCAATAAAATAAGGCCCAGTGCATTTGAGGATAAATCAGTGAAATGTACAGCCCCACCTGTCTGTCTCCATCATTCATTTCCACTGTCACTTTCACAGTGGCTGATGGATCACAGTTGCTGTAAAATTAGACAGCCTTTAATCTCATTTCATCCTGATTAGCTTCTCCTTACCCTTTCCCTCTAACTCACTGACTGACACGCTAAAAACTCACACCGGGCTGTGTTTGAGCGTGGCGTACAAACTTCTCTTCAAATACCCTTTTTGTGGGGCAGGCAGGTGTTCCACTGAGTTGAAATAAAAAAATGAGAAGATGAAATTTTCACTTTATTAAAGCAAAACAGCAGACAAAGGCTCATATAAAATTAATGAAAGCAGCAGCCTGGCCAGACCGTGTGATGGGCCAAATTTTCCTGTTACACCCTGGCAAGCCCAGTGAATTTGAAAAGATTGTTCCTACTAGAAGCTGCATTTAGCATGCTCATTGCCATGTAATTTTGACTGTATCTATGAAAAGTTAGGTTCTATATGGGTGTACGTTCGTAAGGAATTACAGTTTACAGCACAGGTTTTCTGGTGCTTTCAAGGGGCGTTTTATAGTGGTAAAAAAAATTGATCATGCCAATAGTTTTGATTTCTGTGTATAACTGATAATTCTGAGGGATCCTGAAAACAGTCAGGGTGAAAGACTGCTGTTGGCAATTCTACGATTTCAGTGCCCAAACTCCTTCCCTCTTAGATGTCCACAGTGTTGCTCCATCGTCCCTGTTTTGTCCAGACTCCTCCAGCCCCTGGGCAGATTCATGAGACCAAGCACAGAGTTTTCCCCAAAGCTCTGTGAGAAACAAAGGTCATAGTAAAGGTCTGCAGTGTTTTATTGCAGTCACCTTTCCTTCTGAAGCCCAAATACTACCCTCCTTTCTAAGACAAGCTTCCTTTTAGCTTTGCCGTGAGTTACGGATGGTAGTTCGGGTCATTTGGGCCCAATCCCCTATCAGTGGGAATGTTGCCATCAAGTTAAGTAGGAGCCAGGATTAAGCCCTTAGTTTTCAAGGTTTAATTATCGTCGTAAGTGTGGGAGTCTTATTGCGTAGTTTATATGCATGGGAACAGCAGAAAAGCTTAAAATATAATTTCTTCCTCTACTGGCCCTGTTTATGTCAATATGGAGGATAAATAAACAAAAGTGTTTGCAAAAATGAAAACACAACATGTGAAAAATATGCATGTGTGCTGCCTGCAGACAGTTCTTTCACTAAATGCTAGATCTCTCCAGATCAACCAATGGAAGAACCTGGTTCAGGGTACAACCACTAGCTTGGACCTAATTGGAAACCATAATAGAGCATTGGATTAGGTAAGAATTGAAGCCCCTGCAGACTGATCCTGGGTAGTCTCTTCTTGAGAGGAGGGGTCCTAAAAACCATCTAAGGAAGACAGCATATTTCCTGGGGGAGACTCAAATTCATTATGTAGTACAAGCATCCACAAAATCAAGGAAAGTGCTGCGGTTTTGAGAGACAAAATTTTAAAATAGGAAAATGTCTGAGATTAAAGAATGAGATAAATATGATATGGGGGCTAAGGCAGATAACAAAAATCTTTTTCATTCTTTCATCCCACTCTAGGAATCTCTAGTCAGTATAAAATCCTATGCAGCACCTGGTATAGGATTACTTCCCAGTTATATAAAGTGTACTAGTAACAAATAACCTTAATTAATGAACTTTCACTGTACCTGTCTGCCCAATTTAAGAACTGCTTCACTTACATGACTTGTAAGAGCACAGACTATGAAAATGATATTCGACCTTTACTAGAAACTAAAAACATACCTTACTTATTCATCATTGCCTTGGCAAAAACTTCAGTAAGAAGCTTAAATGAGCCCACTTGATCTTTAAGAAATTGTGTCCTAAATAACAAAGCTGTGCGTATTTCTTATTATTATTTGCATATGCTATACTGCACAACTGCATTCGGAGAAAAATAAAAGATAATAAAACAAATGAAATGAGAGATATATCACCCAAAATAATCCAAGTGTGAGATAGGCTGCCTCTTTTTTTTTTTTTTTTGGCATTGGCAAAAGAGCACAAAGTAAGAGCTGGCCCTGAGTCATATTGATTTCCCACTGCACTGGTTTCCTAAGTGCTCTGTTGATCCGTGTCAAGCAATAAGTTCCCTGCCTGTACATGCACATCACCTCCCCATTTGTCCTCACCTAGATTTAAGGTGCCCATATGATGAGCTGAACAAGGACATCATTTTTCCTACTGGTGTCACTGGGCCAAAACTACTCTATGTGGTATGATAACTAATGCTATGTAAGTTTACATTTACCTTATAATATCACAATAGTGCTGTATGGCACACTGCAATAATATGTGCATATTATGTATATATAAATCCTTATTTTTATGTCTTAGCATTTGAAGTGGAAAATGTAAATTTAAAAAAATAGATTATTGCGACTGTAGTTGGTCCACAGTAATCGCGATACCTCCAAAAAAAAGGGATATTGCAAACCTAATGCCACAGTTTTGATCTTTGTTAACAAAGGGCTTCCTGATTAGATGAATAGAAAATGTGTGATTCTGCTGCTAATGACATTGTACAGGAAATTAAGCGTATACATTTGGAAAAGGCATTAAATCAGCAGGACCTTAATTTAAAAACTTAAAACTGTATGGAAATGCAGCTTGTTCATTGCTGTGTAATAGAAAGCTACTGAACATACTGACTCTTCTTGTGGAAACATTACCAGCAGAACAAAGCTGGGCTGAGGTTTTTTTAATGTTTCCTAGCATACTAGGATTCCTAGCATCTGCTTATTTTCAGGGAAATATCAGGCAACTTCACCCCCTTTTACAAGTTGTTTTTAGAGCAGCATATATGGCACTTGGGCAGGTGGGGGGGGGGGTGCTGAGGGACCATAATTCCAGCTTTTTTTCCTTCGTTATTTGCAAGATTGAATAGTGTAAGGTTACTAATAAGTGGCTTTGTCTGCTGCTAAGTCAGTGGACATACATTCTTGGGGTGATGCATTCCCCTATTATTTCATACAGATGTAATCTCGGTGTTGTGTTTTGTACTTTTGGAAATATTTGATGGAATCAGTGCCCTGAGCTGACAAAGAATTCTTGCTTTTCTTGCAGTTATGCCATATAACAGTGCCCATCACTGTGTCGTGGAAGTGGAAAACTTCTTGTTCGTGCTGGGAGGAGAAGACCAATGGAACCCTAATGGTATGTATAGAATATCAAAAGGCACAGGCAGCATCTGCCTTCCTCTGTCTGTCTGTCTGCCAGGTCAGCTGATGTAGTCATTAGCAAGGGCTTTTGAGGACCCTCAGCCTAATTGTTGAATCTAGTAAAGGCTACTTTTAGATATTGATGTAATAAATATCTGGTACTTTAGCATTAGCATTTCCGTCATTCATCAGCTCCCATCCCTTGAGAAATGCCACAGGCAGCAGAACAGACTCTTTCAAGTGCATGCACCAGGCAGCAGCTGTTAAGAATTTTAACCTTCATTTCCAGTCTCCTTCCAGTCATAATATAATAATGCAATTGCAGTAGATGAATGCTTCTTTTCTATTGTCAAACAAGATACTCGCAGCTAAAGTTGTTAATGTGTTAATTATCTAGACTCTGAGGTTCTTAAACTGGTCCTTTTTTTAGTCTTGTGCAAGAGCTTCTCATATAGATTATCTGCTGCTACCTTCTTTGATTTGATTACTTCATAAATTTACCGCAAAGAGAAATTAAACAATTTAACAGGCTTCTGAGCAAAGCAAAAGGAGAATACCATGCCTTGCAAAATTCACAAAATTGTCAAGACATTGTTAAAAAGCTTGCACACGAAGAAAGAGTTGTAGTTGTAGCAGTCTGTGTAACAGAGATAATTATGACTGAGAAACCATAAAACAGCTTGCAGGTACACATTTTTACTTTAAAACACCAGAGGATCCAGCTGAAATTACATATACTGCATATATTTTATTGTGAATGCCCCATTTCAGCATCTGCACTAAACCAAATTATAGAAAATTGTTACATCTGTTCACTTCCTAAAACCTGAGACAAACAATCCAGTCCACCCTAAAAGCATATTTCCGGTGTAGTTAAAAATAACACTAAATGTCTTAGAGAAGACCCCTTTGTCCTAATGTTGAATCTCCTTTATATTAAACAGGAGAGTATTATTATTATTATTATTATTATCATCATTATTATTATTATTATTATTATTATTACTACGGGAGACAATTATTATTAGGACCATCAGCCACATCCAACAACTGAGGGCCCCTGTTGTGCTTGGTGGTAGGCATATGGATAATAAGAGGCAGACCTTGTTCCAGACAGTTTATAATTAAATGGCCATGTCACATGAAGGATAAAAGAAAAGAAGTGTAATTACCCACAATTTAAAGATGTGGAAACTGAGTCGCAAGGTGATGGAGGGATGCTAGAAGGCGTACATACCCTGCATCTGAGGTAGGAGTCAAGCACAGCTGTTAGTGAGATGGATAGTACCTTAGGTGTAAGGTCACTAAAGACATCTAACAGCTTCCTTGTTCTGTGAATACCAATGCTGTGATTTTTCTGTAGAGAAGATAGGAATAAAAGAGGTAGGAGCATTGCTAATACTGATCTCTCTACAAATTTACCCTGAGAGAAATGGGTCTTGTCACAAAAAGTGGACCTGAAACCATAACCTACATCCTGTGCTGTTGCTGGGCTAGTTCTTTCTTGGAACTGCTTTGCTCTAAATGTGCAGCTACATGGGAACTGCTCACATGTACCCGCTTGAATTTATGTAAAGGCCCTTGTCTGCTATCCTCATAGCACAGAAGGGCCTTCAGATGGACCTGGCTGGAACTGTCTTGCCAGAGCATTACAAGGCTTTTGATTTGAATGAGCGTGTGCCAGGTGTTTTTCCAGTGGAAAGAATTATCCTTGATATGGGGACAATGGAAGGAGCACCATACATTTCTTTAGCCATCAGACTGACAGATTGTTGACAAGCTGGGTGGACCCGAGGAGTGCCCTTGCCCACTCCATGCTGCTCCTGTGATTTCCGGACAACCTAGAGAGCATGGGAGACATTTTTTCTCACTTTTTCCCATCCTCCTATGGCTATGCCTTTCCAGTCACAAGGGATCCCCACACGAGTAAACGCTGATGAGAGCAGGTTGCAGAACACGGGCATGGATTTAAGACCGACCTTCATGACCTTCAGAGCCCTTCACCTTTTGGCATGGCTGCAGAAACTGTCTTGTAGAAGGCAGAGAGCAGCATCTGCCTCCTTTTGTCCCACTGTCTTGATTTGCTAATCCTGATTTCTGATCACCTGTCACAGTCTCTGCGTTCTGACACGTGCTTCCTAACACGTGGAACCTCCTGACCGATGAGCAAGGCAAAATAATAGATTCAAACTGAAGTCCAAAATTAAACTGGAGTCAAACCAGCTACACCAGGCAGCTTAAGTAGGTCATCAAGTCCTTTTCCTGCCATCACAGGCATCATATAGTCCCATTTTGTAAATTTTCTAAGCTACATTTGAAAAACAGTTGGATTTTTAGCCCCCACTACTCCTGTTGGAAAGCACTTACAGAATCCAATTGCTTTAAATGACTGGGAGCCTTATTGTAATTTCCAGTAAAATGTATTCTTTGACTGTCTAAATCGCCTTGTTCTCATGCCAAAGTTGGCCTTTATCTTAATGGTTTTTCCCCTCCTGGAGATTTGTTCCTCTGATGGATTACAAACAGCACTCCTACCCCTTTCAGCTTTTGTTTTCCTAGGTGCACAAGCCAAGTTTCTTGTCTCCTGCCATAAGGTAAACTTTCTGTTCCTCCTGTCACCATAGTAGCTCTTCTTTGTGCCTGTTCTAGTTTGATTTCATCTCCCTTCCTCTGAAGTGACCAGATTTGTATCCTGTATTGCCACTCTAGGCTCACTAAACCCTTCTCTTTCTACCCTGCGCTATACGATCTTGTACATACATGGTATTTGTAGTGAATATGTGTATGACACCTGTCATGTTAGGAGGCCAAGGTCCCCAGATCATAGGTTTGTATGACAACAATTAAAAAGCTGCTATATAACCAGTGACCACTGAAGTCCCCAGTAGCTCTGAAAGATGTAGTGAATACAGCAGCATTAAAACCTCCTACTAGAAGTCCAAGCTTATGATCAATACTTACATTGTTTTGAAATCCTGCTTTTTGAAATACAAATAGATTAATAAGTGTCCTAAATAGTGAGACCTAGAGCCAGTTAGACGCCTGCTGTTGTTTTACTGTTTATTGAATCTATAGCTCTCAATGCCTCTTTTTCTAAATTGTCTGTATAGACTTAAAGGAATTCAGAGAGGGACCAAGAGCAAAGCCTCACTTCGCTAAACACAGTGGCAAAATGACCAGTTGCCCCTAGTGTAATGGGGATCTCACCCTGTGTCTTGAGATGTGTTTGAGCGGTGCTCAGCATAAAGGGCTTTGGTCCTCATTAGGCACCACACTGGATTTGAAGGGAAATGCTGCATTATTCATCAGTCTTCTGCTTTACCCTCCTCATATAGAACATGCTTATGACATAGCGAGGGAATGAATTTGCTTCCAGACGGAGTGGTCAGCATGGTTTCTTTCTCTGTTTTCTTGTAGAACATGATCTTAAATTATTACGAATATAAATTCTAGCTGTATCGTTATTCTTCTCTACAATCTTGATGGTCTATTTACACATGCTGAAGTAAGTGTGGAATGAGACAAGCAAAGCGAGCCAATCCTACAGAGGCTTGTCCGATGCAAAAATATTCACCTTGTAGAATACCCAGCGACCATTTATAGAACTGTGACATACGCAGTTGGGTTATTCTGCTGGCCTGTGAAGCCTCTAATTCAATTTTTTAGTCACACATACGTAAACAAAGGTTTCTGTTTCTGAGATCCTCATCTGTTGAAGTCTCAGGTGTTACAGGAAATTGCCATACACTCTCTTGCTTCAGTTTTCTTGCTTTGATGTCAATCTGCATGTAAAATAAGGTGAAATCTTAATATCGTGAAGACATGAATACAGTTCTTGGGCTTGACAGCAGGGATAAGCTAGTTAGCTGGTGTCTGTTGCTCATATTTCGTATTTTAGCTAACACACTTGAAATAAAAGTCTAAGAGTGTATTCCCCCTTCGATGCACATGTGTAATTCCTTCTAACTTACACTGAAAGTGCATGGTAGAATAAACCATCTAGTGCAAACACTGCATACCCCATGCTGATGGCTTATGCAGCTCCTGGTTATTTGCACAAGGTTTTTTTACCATGTTCCACATACAGATGATGTGAGGAGAAAGAAAAGCACATGTTCTCTCTTTGATTTTTTTACCTGACACAAAATACTCTAGTCATAAAAATACCATAGGGATGCCCTCTTTTGGGCAGTAATTTTCTTTAGTGCTGTGATTTATTGTGGCTGTGAAAGTACCACAGCATCTATAAGTAAATTTAAATACACATTTTCAAGATCTTATTACAGAGAGCAAGAATAATCTCTATCTGCTTTTACTGCTAGCAATTGCTAATTCAAACCTTGCAGTGCCCCATTTGTTGAATTATTACTGTACACATAGCATAATCATACATTGTTGTAAAAGGGGGAACCCTTCATAAAAGCTGTCAACTTGTGAAGTATATGTAACATATATTACAATCATGATGTTAAATACATGAAACAAACAGCTGAGTGTCAAAATAATCTATCTTTACAGGGAAACACAGTACAAACTTTGTTAGCCGATACGATCCCAGGTTTAACAGCTGGATACAACTTCCACCCATGCAAGAGAGGTAAAAACCTGCTACATGTTTTTCAATATATGTTTTATCATCCTAGGAGCAGCTGAAGTTTGGCTTAGTTCTGGGAGTAAGGAGGCCTACAGAACCGTTGAAAATACTGAGATAAAACTGCAGCATGCAGTTACGTCCCATTTGTCTCCTAATTTTTTTAAACTTTCCAAATTCAAAACTCCACATGCCAAATCCTGCAGTGCTAACTCATGCAAAATAACCATGGACTTTGTGCAATTACTGGTTGCCTGAGTACGGTCTGAAGGATTTTTCTGAAGTCTCCATAGTGTCCTGTCATGTTCCCTGACTGAAGTGTCATGATGAGTTTGCAGTAAACAAGCAGTAATTATAGTCAGATATCTTATAGGGAACTGAAACCTTCACATGTTGACTCCATCCTGTTTCACCATGCCAGCCATGAAAAGCTCTCCTGAACATGTCTTCCCTTGTCAGAGGACTCTTAATCCTAGGTGGTCTTTGAGTGAAGTTTCTGTCAGCTAATGCATATTAGAGTAGCACATGTTTTAATCTTACGTGTACCAAAGAGCAGAGGTGCGTGTGGACGTGAGCAGTGACCCATAAAGACAGCGTAAACTTAAGTCTAGATCACAAGTCCTACCCTGGCAGGAAAAAAAGTCCCCCAAACCTGAACTGAATGATGCATGTTTCCTAAGAAGAATCTCAAAGGCAGAAGATCCAAAGCTACAATGTTTTATGAAAAAGCATTCAATGTCCATCCTTCATTTCAATACCCATCTTCTCATGGATCCAATGTACAAGAGATCTCACAGTGTCTTCCTAAGATACTTTCCTTATTTCATGTGTCGTCAGTATTATAGCTCTTTTTCTGTTGGCTCTCCACAGTGTTCAGGTGTCTGGCAGTCATAAATAATACATATTGACCTTGGTGCAACCTTGCAATTCAAAGTGTGTATTACGAGATGCATGGAAATATGGCTGTCTTTTCCAATTTCCAGAGATAAAATGTCAGTCTGTAGAGTTTTTGAAGGGCCTTTGTTCAGGATTCAGTTTGATTGACCTCAGTCCATATGCAGACCCATGTGCGATGCTTGTCACCAAAAAATACTGCATTGTACCAGTACATGAAAAAGCGCAAGTGGAACAGATCTGAGTAGGTTCCCTGTTGGAGCTGAGTGTACTGATAAATCTAGCCGTATAAATAGAGACAAAAAAGAGCATCACAGTTCATTGTAGTCTGTGGGTTTATTAATAACATCGTCCTTTACTTTAAAACTCCTTTACTAAAATTCCTTTTTCTTTCGTAGTTGTTAATAGAGCTAGTCCAACAGCAGGCTTTAGCTAAAGAGCTGGCCCTGCTTTGGCAGCCCCCAGCCTTCTCCCTCAGTCCTGCCAGCCCTGTGGGATAAACTCACAGCTGGGTTATTTACCTTAAAACAGAGGGATGCCTTCCCCTCTGGTTCAGCTCCCCGGACGGAGTCACCGCCAGCTCAGGTGTTGGCGTGGAGTAGACAGGACACCGGTGTGCATGAGGTTGCGCACCGCCGTGCAGGTCATCCTCAGTGAACCGGGAGGCTGACTGGTGTTTGTACGGAACCTGACGCTCTTCTGTGGAGCCTAATCTGTGTCCTAATTAGTCCCTCTGCGTATCTGCAAGCAAAACTCCTGAGGGGCATGTGCGGCTGGCTGAACGGTTGCGTTTATTTGGCTGACAAAGCTCAGAAGGCAGAAGTAGGTAGTTGAGGGTCAGAGAAAGCAGACAGCAGGAGTTTTTCCACCTCCACAGTGATCAGTTGCGTTTCACTAGAAATTTAGTTTATAATCGCAGGTGCAGAATATGACTTACCTTGTGCTCTGGTGGAAGCTGCCGCCTTCAGCCAAGAGTCAGAAACTCTGCTCCGCATTGTGATTGTTTAGCAGCTGCCCGGTAATAAACTGTAATGTATTAGCATCTCAGCTCCTTACAGTGTTATTTAAATGTGATGGTCCACTCACACATAGTTCCTTCTGCAAGGGGCTTTACTATGACAACGTTAATTGTCACCTCTTCCATTCAGGAGACATAACTCATAGGCTTGCCCATTATTTTTCTTTAAAGGCTCCTAAGCATTGGGGCTATTGTTGGAAAATGGGGATTTTCAAATCACTTTCTAAAATGTTTTTAATGGTTTATTTGCTCATCCCTAATGACTTCCTCAGAGTTGTTGCAGCCTTTACAGGTAGGGTCTGGCCCAGTTTTTAGAAGATCATACAAACAAGAGAGAGCTTTTATGCAGTTTCCTTTCCCAGCTTCTTTACTCAGATAAAGTTCCCATTAAAGTCAACAGGCTATTTTTTCCCCCCTAGGAGTACAGGGTCACGCCCTGTCTCTGCTGGCATAATGCAGGCACCATTGACAAGACAGACTGTTTAATGGGTTTTTCTGAGTCATTATGGTCCATCAAGTCAAAACCTACTTAGGAATTTTAGTCTGAGAATAATTGGCTGGATAGACTATAATAGCTCCTTTGGAATGACTGCCAGGTAAATGTGGGTCTCATTCACAGGCAGTATGTTCTCAAGTTGAAAATGTCTGAAATATTTGATGAGTAAACTTTTATCTCCTATGCTAAAATCTATATCTGATTGATTTTACTGTATGAGCTATAAAGAAAAGCCTAATCCCGTTATGGATTCAGAGCCATCAGTTTATTTTCTTTAAAGCGAAGTTTGGTTTCTTTTCATTTTGAACATCTCAAAAATACATGCTATTGAAAAGTATGTACTATTTTCAGGCATGTATTGTTTAGAGAAGCAGCAAATGACTCATAAGCCTTTGAAATACACATCTGCCTGACAATGCAATAACAACGGGATACTTTTTGGAGAGCAGTTCAGTTAGACTAACAGGCCTGCTAAAGGAGTGGTCTTTGTAGCAGACATATCTGAACTTGTGGCATGAGCCTCAGCTGGACACCTCAGTCAGTACTGTTGCATCTTGCCAGCTCAGCCCAGAGCTGGACAAGATGCGTGGGACAGTAACATTTAAAACATATTTTTTCTTACATTCCAAGTAAAAAGTTTTTGTTTAAAGACCAGCAAAAGCCATGGCATTGTACCAAGGCCTGAAGAAGCACAAGTGGAAGTGTGAAGGTCAGCGTCCTCACTGAGGCTGAGCGAACTGATAAAAGAAGACGCAGAAAAAGAGATAAAACAATTTCACATTTTATTTTAGCCTTTGACTTCAATAATAGTGATGTTAACCCTTATTAAGATGACTGTCGTTTTTAAAAGGCAAACCATACAGTCTAAAAGTGACTCTGAAATCAGGTCCAGATATTGCAATGATCAGTAAGAGCATTAGTGGTTTTAAACCTCAGACTGGTTGTTGTATTTCTTGTTTCAGGGCATAAATTCATCATCTATGGAAACTGGAAAGAAATTCTTCCCTTTTATGTGTGTGTACTTATGAGAAGAAGTTAGTTGGGTTGATTATTGAGTGAAGGGATGTGAAGGAAAAGCATTTCAGAGACCAGTGACTGTCGAGTACTTGCAAGTCCTGAAGAAAACGACAAAATAATTGTCTTATTGTCCATATACAGATCCTGAGGTGCATTCCAGTTATCTGATTAGAGTGGATAGCGTCTTCCTGGTTTTGCTGGAAAAGTTGTGCAAAGATTGCTGTATTATATTTTAATCTGAATCATATTTTACAGCAGTTTAAACAGCTGTCACTTAACAGCATGCCCCTTACACACTGTATCATTGAAAAGTAAAAAACCAGAAAGCTTAAAATGTTTGTGACAGGAGCTACTGAGTGAATATTCACGTCCAAGCAGAAGAGTGAAGCATGCTGACGCTTTTAATTTTGCTCCTTATAGTGACACTGTGTGGATGAAACCAGGAGTACACATACAGGATAATGTCAGTGAAATCCTAGTTAAGAGAATGCCTGCCAGTTGTACCTACCTCTGTTTATTAAACCTGAACTAAAAAAACCACGCTGAGAGCAGTTCATTAACAGGTTTGTCAGGGGAGGTGTGAGAGGACAGACGAGCGGATGCGTGAGCACCCCAGGCATCGACGACAGGCACCCTGTGGGCTTGTGCCTTGCGGCTGCCAGACACAGGAGGGTTGGAGAAAGAGTGCCTGCCCACGCAGGCTCTCTGATGTCTAATAAGATGTGACCTCTGAAGCTTTTCCTACTTTTGGGGCTGCTACGGGCTGTCTTGCCTCTGGCCTGTCACATATTCTCAGGAAGCATATAGGCACTTGATTGCCTGTAACGCCTATGCCCTCTCTGTCAAATTAGAGTGAAATCAGCCAGCAGGTTTTTGTTGAGGAGACAACACTCAAGCAGACATGGGTACACGTACAGGGTAATCAAATAAGCTTTGTTTCCATAGAAAATCAGGGTAAAAACATAGATGCACAATTTGCTGCCCGACCATGCAGAGCAATATATGCCATCAGCTTCTATCTGCCCATTGACAGATAAATTAAATGGTCTTATTTAATTCGTCAGCTGAGCTGGAGGCACTTAGCAGTATTCCTGTCCTCCTGTTCGCATCTTTTTTTTCAGTAGCCTTATCCCTGTGGTGGTGGTCCCACTCCCACTCAACAAGGGGTGCAGGCCCGCGCTGTCCAAGTTGCCCATGTGCAGGCAAGGTGAAAAGCAAAAGGGTAGACGAGAGGTGCTCAGTGACCCTGGCTGGTGAGGAGGCCTGTCAGGTGTGCACCAAATCCAAAAAGTAAGGCCAGAAACAGGCAGCACTGCGTCAGATCTGCTCCCTGAATGCCCAGCCAGGCTTGCTGTTTCCATGGCTGTATCTTCATGTCTGCCTGACCTCTCCTCCAACTTAGAAACCACCAGCCAGTCTCAGCCACATTTAACAAAGAGGGAAATTTCTCCAAAATGTTAAAGCATACTACAGATTTTGTGAAAATGGACAGCTGCGTAAAGGGGAGAGATCTCATTCCTGCCTTCGCTGAAGGAAATGCTCTGGAACACGTGCCTGGCCAGATGGCAGGTTAGACACATGGCACACCAGGCTGTGCTAGCTCACCTGGTCATGGACCGACTACAGGGAAGCTCGGGGAGGAGTTGGGACATACCAGAGCTGTTCACTGCAAGGTGGTGTGCTCTGTATGTGGACCACCACTCATCCCGAATGCTTTGCAGCTGTCTGCAGGATCGAGCCCTTGATGGTGCGGGTGACCATCAAGCCCCCAAGATTCACCGTGCGACTCAGGAGTGCAATATACAGCCGCTCCCAGATTCAAATTCGGGTGCCTGGGCAGGAACCGGAGCGGATTGTGTCAGCCGCGGAGCAGGGTTTGGCGAGCTGCAGACACACTCCAGCGTGCCTGCTTTGCAGGAGCTGTCAGGGCTGGACCTTGCAGTGCCTGACCTGCCTGCTTGTCTGTGGGCTCCCGCGCCACTCCGGTTTCACCCAGGAGAAAATTTTAGCTTTGGCACTGACAATTCTTGTCATTCAATATTTTGTACAGGTCTTCATCCTAGCCTAGCTGTGCTCTTTTGCAATTTTCTTTCTCATATCATTGCAGCTTAAAATTAAAGGCCTCTATGCTAGCAAACCTTCCCGCTGCTGAATAAGCCAGGGAGCTTTCCCTGAAAGTGGATTACACCAAACTGGGTCTCTCAAACCTGTCTACTGCTCTATTTTTACTTCAGCAACAGGCACTCACCGTTAATTTTGGAGGCACGAGGAAAATGAACTAATATATACCTAGCAGTCCCGGCCAGAAAAATGAATTCTTTTCTTGCCTACCTGAGTCGCATGTGAAAGCGGACAGGTGGCTAAAACTTTTCTCAGTTAGTTGGAGACAGACCTCTTCTGAGTTAAAGGGTGGAAATGTAATATCGTACCTAGTGTAAGGAAAGTTGTTCTATTTGCAGTACTGCAGAAAGAAGAAAAAAAAAGGATAATTGAACAAAAATTTTGATGATGTGGTTCTCTTAGTAAATTGGGAACAATGACCCTTGAAGGACCATAAAGAAAGTGAATGTCAAGATAATTCATTATTGTTACATTACCTACCTCATTTTTCACTTTGTCTTACTGAGTTGTTATATCCCTTACAAGGTAATGCCCCAAACATTAATGAGCACCTTTTTATCTTTCACGGGTGTGAAAAAGCAACAAACAGCTTTGAAAAGGGGTATTTTCTGTCAGGTTTATGTGTGCTTAATTGTTTTGACACCAAAAATGAAGTATTTCTTTGATGTGGAGCATGTATTTGATTAGCCAAGCAGCCACAGTCTCTAGGATAGCTGTAGGCCTGTGAAGCTCCTGGACACTTCTCTCTGAAGTAGCATTTGAAGGAGCAGCTATCTTAGTTCGGGGCGTCAGCTGGAGAGTTAAAAAAAGGGTTGACGTGGCTAATTGGTTTGTTGTTGGCTTGTTTTGTTTTGTTCTGCCCTGTCCTCCAGGAGAGCCAGTTTCTATGCCTGTCGCCTTGACAAGAATTTGTATGTAATCGGTGGAAGAAACGAAACTGGCTACTTGTCCAGCGTGGAGTGCTACAATCTGGAGACAAACGAGTGGCGTTACGTGTCTTCGTTACCGCAACCTTTGGCAGCCCACGCAGGAGCCGTTCACAATGGCAAGATATATATTTCAGGCCAGTGTCTTTTATAGTTCAACAATATATAACAAAAAAACAACCTAAAATGACCACCAAAAAAATAAAAACCCAGAACCCAAAAACATAGAGCTAAATTCCTGCTGCAACGCAATGTCTTTTTTTACATTAATTAACAGAAGTACATTTACTTTGCAGGAGGTGTTCACAATGGAGAATATGTCCCCTGGCTGTACTGCTATGACCCCGTGATGGATGTCTGGGCCCGAAAACAGGACATGAACACAAAGCGAGCAATCCACACTTTGGCTGTAATGAATGATCGACTGTATGCAATTGGAGGAAACCATTTGAAAGGTCACATTTTTAACAGCGAAAAAGCATTTCAGTGTCCCCCATCTCCTGATAAAGAATATTTTTGTTAGACAGTCATTGTTAAATACATGAAAAAACAGGCAACACAATTTAACAGGACACTTGAGCCAGCAATTTTAAAAACATTTTATGCAAATTATTTTAAAATTATAACAGTACATTAAATATATGAGTAATGAATGCTTTAGATAATAAAAATGGGAGCTTCCATTACTCAAAGGCATGGACAATTTGTCATTACCAAGAATTCAATGAAACAAACAGATTATTCTTTGACCCGAAAGTATCAGCAATATTTTCCTCTGTAAATCATTTTCCAAAATGTGCAGTTAGAGAGAGCTTTATTCAGAGCAACACACAAAAACAAGCTTCTGATTTAATTAAGAGGAAAAAAAACCTCCAGCCATTAAATATTAGGACTAGGCTCTTTAGATCCCTTTTTAGAATTAAATGTAGCTTGTTAATTATAATTCTTTTTAGAGGTCTCTTGTTTTCATCTTTTGAAAAGGTCTCATATTAAAATAACTACTGCTTAGGCATCTGGTATTTTTGTCTTAATACCTACATGCCATTGCTATTACTGCTAAAGAGATTCTGCTTAATCCAGCCACTTACACAAAAAGCACAGCTCCTGCTCCTTTGTCCCATGACAATATTTGACAGTTCATATTAACATTTTTTTCTTCTTTCTCATTTCTTGCTTAAAAAAAAAAAAAAGCTTCACAACAACAAAAAGGGAAGTTTGTAATGTGAAAGAGAAAGTGATGTTAACTGCCAGTAACACCAGGCCATGTGCCTCAGTGACTCTGGCACCCGAGTCCCAGTGAGACTGAAGCCACATGCTGCTTTTGAAGATCTGAGTGTTTGTGGAGCATGTAGCGGACAAAGTCTCAGATGTAAATTTTTCCTGGTAAATAGTACTGGTGCATAAACCCCTGCAGCCAGGCGCAGGGCTGTCGTGCCTCTGCTTCCCACCCCCAGCTGTGATGGATGTTCCTGGACTGGACCTGGCAGGGTGAAGGGGGTAAAAGCTGCCTGCACACGTGCACCTGCAAATTTTGTAGAGGTTGCAGAGCTCCACAGTGTTGGCTTTTTCTCCTACAAAAGTAAAAGTTAACATGTCACAGCTCTCCTATAGCTAAAGCACATGCTTTGGTTTGCATAGCTTTGAATTGCTTCCATCCTGCCTTCTGCTTTTCTTTCACCCTGTTTCACCTACCATCCTCTGAGAAAGAAGGAACTTCTAATAAACATTGCATTTTTGCCTCTACAACTGTTGCCCTAGGTGCTTTTGTTACGTATGAATTGCTCACTGTTGTGAGAGGTATTTAACATCCAGGCTTCTGGAAAGCCACGGCTGTCTGATAGAAAGGCTTTTTGGAAAACTGGTTTCTTCCGTACAGTGAAACAAATGGAGGAGCTGCAAGGAAAGGGCGGAGGGAGGGGACTGAAGTGCGGATGAAATGCTACAAATTCTCCACCGGGGGGGAATAGCAGGGCTCCATGGCAAAGCCCTCCTTTGTGAAGCTGGATCTGTATACTAGTGTTAGCAGTGCATTTACCACATCACAGCTAGTCATGTGCGTACCGCAGTTCATTACAGAGCTTTTGACAGACTCTGGGCACCCTGTGGTGGCCTTTCTATGGCCCCTTGAAAACTTTACAGCAACGAAAAATTATTTCATCATAGCGATTCATTCCTGACATAAATAATACTCTTACAAGTAGCATCATTGTGAAGTACCAATATCACCAAATGCGCTTTTCCAAAAAATCTAACTCCTGTTTTCTGTCATACCTTGATGGAGAAGAGAGTAGTGTCAAGTAAAGCATCCCAGCATATTAAGAAAGGCATAATTTTACTGCGGTGCTCTGACAAAGAAGGTAGTTTGAGATAGAAAAATGCCTAAATATTGGAGCAGGAACCAGGACTCCTGGGTTCTATGTCTGTGTTCAGCTCACTTGATTGATACTAATTGATACAGCTTGGGAGTCTTGAGCTGACACCCGTCTGCCCTTTGGCGATTAGAAAGCAGCAGTCGCATGGAGCCTTTTTTGGTCTGTCACGGAAAGATGGGACCACCGTTTTTTTTGGTTACGTTTTCTGACACCTTAAAGACTTTGTCACATCACAGCTGCGTGCTTAGGGTACACCTTAAATCAGCTTGAAAATTGAAAGTGGTCCTGAACATCACATCCGTCGTGCTAAGCACCTTTGTCCCTCTGGAACCAAGTGGCATCAGTTGTCTAAGCTCTACCTTGGCTCACTAGACATTGGTTTCTGAGCAAGACTTAATCTGTTGATTTTTTAATAGATCAGATCTGCTGACTTTTGAGAAAGGCTGCCAGGACAGTCTTTTCCTACACGTTCAAACTCGCGTTAGCACTGATAGATGAGGAGGAATATTGCTTGAATCTGCTTGCATCATTGATAGGTTATTACTGAGTATTACCTTCTGATGTGTTCAGGTTTTATATGTACTTGTGATTTGTAGAAAACTGTAGAAGTAATGGTAAAAGCTTTCAACAGATTTATTTGAACCGAAATAATGAGACATTAACGTAACAGAAGATGGCTTGAATGTATATGGCAGTATTTTCTAGGAGAAAGTGTAACAGTGATGGTGTAATTGTAATAATGTAATTGTAGCTGTAATTTAGTAAATTTAACAGTAAAACAAATAATAAAACAGTAAGTCATAATGCACATTCTCTTTTCTCAATGCCCTTATCCAGGTTTCTCCCATCTTGATGTAATGCTTGTGGAATGCTATGATCCAAAAGGTGACCAGTGGAATATCCTCCAGACTCCTATTTTGGAGGGTCGCAGTGGCCCTGGCTGCGCAGTCCTTGACGACAGTATTTACCTTGTCGGAGGCTACAGCTGGAGTATGGTGTGTACCTGCTTTCTGCAATGACCCTTCCATTCCTTCTGAGTTCTCACAGCCAGTCTATATTACTCAGATGGGGCAGAGAGGAGATGAGGGATGAAGTAGGTGCAGGGGCAGGTTTTGCTTTGGTTTTCAACTTGTGGAGAACGTGGAGTATTTTTTCACCTTTGTGCTTTTCTATTTAGATGAGTTCTTATCAGACCATACTCACTGATACGGCGTAATATAAAAACCAGATGAAATTTGGCAAAAGTGATTGATGGGACGATATGCTTATAGCTCTGCTTATAAAGCACTTGTAAAGGAACCTAATTTGCAGAGGCTGGGTGCTCAGCCCATATGAAAACCAAACCTCTTGAAGGGCTCCTAAATTAGAGTTCAAAACCATAAGTCACTTTCAGACATCTTTAAAGCTAATGTTTGACTTGGGTTTTACCAAAGCCACATTTAATATGTCTTTTTGTTCTACTACAGGGAGCCTACAAATCTTCTACTATTTGCTATAGTCCTGAGAAAGGGACTTGGACAGAACTAGAAGGAGATGTTGCTGAGCCACTTGCAGGACCTGCTTGTTCAACTGTCATATTGCCAGCCTGCGTACCGTACAACAAATGATGGTCAAGGAGCACTGACACGAACACTGATTGCATTTGGGACAATAATGACGGGTGACGTAAATATTTTATTAGAACAGGATTCCTGTTAAAACAAAGCTACCATAATTGACCCCTTATTCCGTATTTATGCTTTAGGAGCAAACTGAAAGAAAATAAAAATCAAGTGTTGTCCCATCTCAGATAGATGCCGGTGTCTTATGAAGCAAGTAGCTAAAACACACCGAACATTGCATACTGACAGACTGCCATTTCAGACTGATTTTAACTTTTTCCTGCTGCAGAGATATTCCTCACATCAAATTTAACTTTAAAAAAAATGAAGGCTAACTGTTCAAATACAGCCTGAAGAGACAAGATCAGTATTGTGCATTGTATCTACCTGCATGTGATCTGTGTTGAAGTCATGAGGATGTTGTTTTCATGAATGCTTCAGAATTCAGATAGTGAAAAGCTCACACTGCATTGCAGAATTGTCTCCTCCTCTGTAATCCTAACCTACAGCTACTTCACATGCTCTGCAAGCAACACAGCATCAGAAGATTATAAAAGCTAAAGAAATATCATTCGGTTTTTGCACAGTTTGGCAACTAATAACACTCTGCCTTCAAAGTCCCCGTGTGTAAGTGCAGCGGAAAGCAGACTACAATGAAAGCCATGCTTTACAGAGCACTTCTTGGAATAGCAGCTTAGGGATTAGGATCAAATTCTTCTAATCACACCTGTGTAAAGTCAGAGTCATTTCACTGAAATCACATGGAATGACTGTTTTTACATTATTATAACAGAAAATTGGTCCTACACCTTAAATTCTGGGTTCGTAAAGTAAGTTATTTCTATGACCACTTAACGAAGCACCAGAACCCTTACTTACTTTTCACTAACCTGTTAGATAGGAGCATCCATGCTAGTTGCCTCCAGAGACAGAAAGACTGCATTTAACTATAAATGTATTACTTTGGACTCTTAAATAATTGTGCACAATTTTGGAGAGACACTGGTAAGTAGTTAAAATACTCCTGTGTGGTCGATCTTAAAATGTACTCTGAAAGATTTTTACTGTTGATCTAAAGTAATACGAGGCTAGACTTTCCACTGCCTTATAGCTTGTGTAACTACTCATTGCAAAGCGAATTCGGAATGTTACCACATGGGACCAGGAGCATTTAGGACTCGCTTCATGAATTCATAGTTGCTTGCACAAATCAGGCTGGCTGTGTTTTAAGCTTACATCTTTCTGTCCTGGCTTTGCAAAAGCAGTGACAAAATCTGAGCCTGATTCTTCACCACCTTGCAGTTAACATAGTCATTTACACATCAGTAAAGTATATGCATAATTCTTCCATTGTGGTTTACTGATGCTGCATCCATTACCCTCAGGACCATCCTCTTCGCTGATATAAACTGACATTGCTCCATTGAAGCCAATGGATGTACTTTGTTTTATGTCAGCTAAGAATCTGGCCTTTAATTTGCCTAGTTGTAACTAGCTGCACCAGATAAAAGGTAAAGGAGACCCAGATCGTGCATTTTCAAGCCTGCACACCCAGATCATGCATTTTCAAGCCTGCACATCTTTCACAATAGGACTTAATGCTGCTGCATTAAGCAAGGAGCAGGCAACTACTGGAGGTTGGTTTCTGCCTCAGAGGCAATAGATGGGAGAAAGAATTCATTATTTGCTTTGCAAAATAGAAAGAGGGCGAATGTACACAGAAATTACACTATATATTGATGCTTGAGACCAATATAAATAATGGAGAGCAAATACCATGGGACTGTTTCTTTCTGGCATCAGTCCAGTTTTATTGCAGTGCAACTCCCTTCCTTGCAGCAGAATTACATAGTTGTAAAATTGGAGTAATGCAGTAAAGGCTGATACCATACAAATGCAATAACCCAATTGATGAGGTAGCTGCACGCCTGGAAAAAAATTGTTTAAACAAAATAATTATCTGAAGATGCTAATATTTGAATGTGCCGTTGGGGAGTTTTCCAGTGAGCATCACTAAGGAACTCATAAAGATGGAGTGTATATCCTGAAATCTCAACCCATTTCTACTATATAGTGCAATCTTAGTTGGTTTTGTATTTATTTATATTGTTCAGATCCAAGGGATCCCTTGTACAATATATTTGGTGCAATCATGACTTTTTTTTTTCCTTTCCTGTTGAAAGTCTATAAATATAAATATATATAAAAAGGAAACTGTTAAGATACTAAATGAGGAAACCTTGAATGACATTTAAGATCAGGATAAGGTCTGCCATTAAACACTGACTGTCACCTGTCTCTACTAAAATGTACCATTTTTAAAGGATATTTGTTGTCCTTTTAAGTGGTTCTTTTTTTTACCAAGATAATTTAAAGATTTATGAGGACTGTATGTAAATCTTTCTATCTTTCAGGAAGGCATGACCAAGGAAAGTGCTAACTGAATAAGTCACACAAAGAATGTAAATTTTGTACAGTACTAGACTGTGTAAATGAAGCTTGCTTGTAGGGGGGAAACTTTAAATAAAACTTTATGTACTAATTCAACTGTCTGCCATATTCCTACTTATAAAGTGTATGTATAAATAATATCTACATTAAATTCTTTGGAACTTTTTTTATCATGTAGATGCGTAAACTTCTTTTATTTTGTGGCCGTACATAACAGCCTCATTGTTCGCCAAGTGTCATTACTCAGTGCTTGTAAACTCAGCGACGCAGTAAAATGTAGTGAGTCAGAGTCTTCCCCTGAGCGCACGTGCCTGGCCTGTGCTTCCAGCAGGGAAAGCCCGACCTGCGTGCCCGTGGGCAGGGTCTGACCTCAGAAGCCTATGGATGCGATGGGATGCCTGTGAAATGCCTCTGCCTTGCGCTGCTCTGCCCGTTCCTCTGTCCCACGGTAAGATAAGTGAAAAGGACACCGCTTCGTTAAATGCGGTCTTGCTTTGGGGAATTTAATGTTAGTTGTGGGAATTTCTTCCCTCTTCAAAATGTCCCTTCAGTGGTGATTGACCCTTCTAACTATGAGTATATCTCTTCTTGGAGGGGAAGTGCTGGCATGGGCGAGCAGCGGAGGAGTTGCCAGACTGAGAAGACAAGGTGAAGGCAGGGGTTTTACCAGGAAGCAGAATCATTATCAATACCAGTTACTATGCTACATGTATTATTTATTCATGCCTACCAACCTTTGTCAGGGACCAGAACCTTCCTATGCAAACCACGTGGGTGCACTGAGCAAACAAAAAGGCAGTCCCTGACCCCTGTCTTGTTGCAGCAAGTGAGAGCTGTGCTGAGGGGTGGCTGAGGCACAATGAAAGAGTTGGGTCTAACGAGCGGGGATCAGTCCTGTTCAAACCTTTTATGAGGAAGGGACAGGTGAGCCAGCAGCAACTACAGTAAGGTAGCACAATGAATAGGCCTGTCTCGTTAATGAGTTTATTTCAGAAGAGAAGGGAAGAGATTTATGCTTTTTTTTTTTAAAGTAATGTGGGAGAAGAAGGAAGAGAGAAGCTGGAAGCAGTGGGCAGAGATAAGATTTAGAAAGGAACAGAATAAAGTGAGAAAGAAGAGGTAAGAATGAAAGGGAAAAATAGAATAAAAGAGCCTGCAAGAGGAGAAAGTAGGAAGTTCTTGTGGATCAAGGGCACAGAGAAAGTAAGGGTTGGAGTAATAAGGAAGGCAAAGGTGGTTTCTGAGAAGCACACATCAGAGAAAGCCTGTAAAGAAATGACAGGAGAGGTGATACAAAATGCAGAAGAGAAACAGGAGAAAATGCCATAAAAGAGGACATGAAATAAACATGAAACTAAATAAGCACTTGGTGATGGTACCGCTACTATTTTCTTCAGCTAATCATTTACAGTGGTCTAGCTGTCAAGCAGAAGGATCAAATCAGAATACTTAGGTGTTGCAGCCTTCAAGCTTTCAATGCACGGACTTTAGTACAACAAAAATCATGAGAGGGATGCCCAGCAACACCTCTCTGGGGTGCCTGGGCTGTGGCAAGCACCCAACTACAGCCAGCACCTGTGGCAAGGTAGAAGAGCTGCCGCTGGTGGTGAGAAGCGGAAGAAGAGCAGCCCGGTCCCCGCTGGGCTGGAGGGAATCATCTTCTCCATTTCTGATTCACAGATGAGAGTCATCTTAGGGAGCTCGATACCTGGACTGTTCTCCCGTTCTCCTTGTCTGCTGTCCTTCCTGCCAAACATTAATCTTCTCTTCTTTGTCCTCAGCATGACAAACTTGCCTGGGTACTTTTGCAGAGCTGGGCCTGGAAAACAACAGAGCAGTCAATGGAGCTTTTTCCCTGGTCCTGAGCTGTGGTCCCATCCACTGCCCAAGAAGCGCGAGAAGGCTGGATTGCTGCTGTCTTGCAACCCATGCGCATGCCCTGAAAGAGGGCAAAGTCGGTGTTTCGGAAGTACATTTTTCATTGATTATAGCACTGTCTTCAAAGGTACTGTGCACCCACCTCCCAAAAGCTGGCATGGCTTTCCTTCAAGTGTTTGTTCCCTTTCCTGCTTTTAATACAATGATTTACTCTGTTAGCTGCATCTGTGAGCCAATTGCGGAGAAAAACCCATGCCAAACCTCATTATATATACCGGTTTGTATTGTATTATGATCACCACCAATATAGTACTCTAGTTCTTTTGTTTTTAAGGGACAGACCACGTTTCAGACCTTTCCGGGTACAGACAAAGGAGACAGAAATCCCAAACAGTGCTAAAGAGGCCAAGACAGTAATTGCTAACATACACACTCCTGAGCAGTTCAAGATACACGTTCTCGTTTCTGTTGTTAGTGCGGCAGCGGAAAAGAGTCGGTGTTTCGGCCTCTCAGGTCCAGACTAAGGAAGCAGAGATGGCAGCGCTGGAGGTCAGAGTGGTTAGCGGGAAGGGAAAGTACACTAATGAATTCTGGAGGGCTTGTAATGCCATAAAAGATTCAGTTAATCTGCAGCATAGATGTTGATCAGCGAAACTGAACCTAACTCTCTGGACCTTGTCAGATGTATTCTGTGCATGTCAGTGTTCCACACCAATTACAGATTTGAGAAGATGCTCTCATGCAAAACTATGTGCCCTAATATATAAGCCAGCTCAGATGTAACTAAAATTAAAATCTGACTGTGGCAAATCTCTGTGATCCTGATATATGAAAATCCAAATAAATGATTTGTTCCCAGAAATGAAAAATAACTTCAGCAGGAAATTTCAAAATTACTTATGCAGGATTAATCCAGTTCAATGAATGCATCTTGCGTTGATTAATAAAGCAATCCTGAATTGCAAAGTAAAACGAGAGGAGACTTCTGGTGCTGATATATTTGTGTATTTCTGAAGCTAGAGAGAAATGCGCGCTTGCAAGAGATGTGGTCAACCAGTGTAAACAGAGATTGAATACAAATAGTGATTTTCTAATTGTCTGTTCTCTCCCTGCAGCAGAAAACTACCTTTGTGTCACTGATCCTTCCTTGAAGAACACAGGTACTGTGTTACCTGCCACAATATTGAATGAGAACAGGGCATCTAACACGATTGTACAATGACGCCAATTAGCATCCAGATGACATCTGCAGTCTTATCTAGCAAAAAAAAAAGCAAAACTTGAGCTGCTTTCTGCTGATTTTCTTGCCACACAGAATAGAAATTTTGGTCAAGTAGCATTAGCTTTTGTGATCTGCTGCCCTTGAATTTAATTGGACTTAGAGGTGAACAGATACAGGGAACCTATTTAGAAAGCAAAACCAAGGGAAGGCAATTTAAACAAATGTAGCATTTTCCCAAATATTTCTTAAGTATACACACACACACAAAAATCAATTGAATTCATTTAAAGTGGTCTCATCACTTAATCTAAAAACCTGTTCTTCAGTTTGGAGACCTACCTTCAATCATTGCAGTGTTTTCAAAAATAATATTTATTAATGGTTGATGTATTTTGCAAAATACCTTTAAACTCCTTATGTTTTTTTCTTTAAGAAATGGTTCCTTGTCTCACCCTTAAACATCTTCCAGAAAACCCTACTGGAAGGGTCATATTTGTAAAGCTTGCTTAGTATCTCGGTATCTTGTGTGGTATTCATTCAGTTCCTGATTCTTTGCAATTCCATTTTTGTTTGCATTTGTGCAAAACAATTGAGTTTTCAAAAAACTTTGGCTGATCAAGAATATTTTGTATGAATGGAGTAAGTGAACTTTAAACATGCTTCACTGTGAATAGTGAATACCGAGACTGATGATCCATTGCATAAACAGTAACAGGAAAATTGTTGCTTCCTGTGTATTTAGGGCTTTTGAAAAAGGTGTATAAATATACACGTACACATTAGCACCCGAAAAATGTCAAGTTCATAGGCCATAGCAAGGACTGCTGTGCCATTGTTTTTGCTAAAACTGTAAACTCGGTAACAGCACTGAAACTTGGATGTTTTTCTTTAAAAACCACCTCTTTAACTGCAAAGATGCCATTAGTCACAGCAGGGAGCATAACCAGAAGGAGGATGTCTGTAACTATAGCAAGAGAGCACATTAAACTGTAGGTCAAAATCACGACTGACTGATTACCTTCAGGGTGAAAATAAATCTTCAGACTTGCTGGAGTGATAGGAAACAGGACTGACTGGGGCTTGCCGAGGTCATCCCCTGCCTCCCCCACGCCACGGCGGGGTCGGCGATGCCCAGCGCACTCCCAGCAGACGTTTGCTGACTCGCCTAACCTTCGTAGTGATGTGTGACGGGATGTAGTCATCGTCATCATTAGAAAATGCTTCCTAATGTCTAGCTTAAATGTCTCATTAGTTTAAAGAGATGATTCCAGGAAGAACCTAAAAGAGAAAGCAAATATTTTCCAAAAATTTAAGTCCACAATTAAATCATCTAAAACTTTCACAAATGAAAGGATCTTCAAAGCTGCTTTTCCTTCTCCTGCTCTCTCTGGATAAGGAGAACTGTTCATTCCCACTCTTTTTGCAGCAGCTTTTTTTTTTGCAAGCCCAAAGACTACCAGTCTTCACTTTTCTCTAGGCACGTGGCTCAGTCTCTCCTCCCTGACTATGGATTTTACATCTACCAGCAGTCTGATTTTTCCCTTTTTAGCTGATCTCCAGCTGGCCCACATGTTCAGCTGTGCATTGACCAGTGCAGAGAAGACCAGAAGATTTCTGTCTAACTTAGAATAATGCAGTCCAGGGTTGCAATGGACTGAAGCTTTGCAGTGAGGTCTTTCCATCCCTAGTAAGCCTCCCTGTAACTCATCCCGGTCAGAGCTGATCAGACTGGTATTTTGGCACTATTCAAGATGAAACATCCTGTTATTAACAGCACTTCCACTGAGGATGAGGATGAAAACCATAATCTGGATGTGCAGGATTCAGGTACAGAGTCCAATCCAGTAAGCTTTAGTGAATGGAGTTTACATACAGCACTCCATAAAGATTAATTAACCTGCTGTAGGAAAGTGTGGCACTTTTATCAGTGCCTGGGCACTCAGAAAAAAATACTGTTGTCTTTTAAGCTCTTTTGCTTCTTTTAGTGGAATAAAATGAAAGACATTTGTGAAGAATTATGTCTGGCACACCACCACCTCTTGTGAATTATTCTGCAAGCATTCACTTTTGCCATGATATATTCCACTGGTTTCAAGAGCTACTGAGCACTGCCAGTACCTGAAATGAAAAGATACCACATTTCTCCAACAGTAGTCTATTTTGACTAGCACAAGGGTGTCATGCTCTGTATTCCCTCCTCTTGTTTTTAGATGGTGGCTCGAGGTAGAACAATTTTCATAGCTATAGGTATTCATGCTTCCAATCACGAAAACACCAGCTCTCCTGTTTGTCCTGTGAAAAATGTCATTGGACATCAACTTCAGTTGATTCCAGCGTGCTTACTTATTCTCAGCATATTTACCATCTTTGTGTCCATCCCTGGCCCTGTAGTTCAGAGTTTAATCAGAAAACCTTTTGTTGCAATCCTTAGCGATACTGGATGTGGTTACTGAGTCTTTGCACTCAGGGTTGCAATAACGCTGACCATTCCTCTTATAGCAGGAAAAAACAAACCCAAAGGGTGTAGCCTTGACCTGCAAACTGAATTGTGTATTAGACTCCATGTCTAGTCCAGCCCGAAATGTTGGTGAGTGAAGCCTCAGACTAGCCTACACCCCAGTCACTATAAATCTCGCTTTTCTATGCTAGCCCATTGGGCAGGCCACGGGCTGTGTGGCTTCGCTCCCTCCTCTTTCCTCCATTCCCTGGAAATGTGCGACAACTCGTCCAAATGCCCTCCTGGGGTGCCCCCCCACCCCCCGACACAAGGTATTCCCTGGGCTGTGCCAGCCCTTGCCTTCCCGAGGGCCCGTCGCCCAGGGCCGGGCAGGGGCGCTGGCTTTGGCCACGTGGCAGGGACTGTCACTGTGCTCTGACCCTGGCCTTGTTTCAGACAAAGCAATTAAATTACGCTGGTTTAGGGAATTAACCGTGCAAACGTTTTGGGATCCAGCTGCAGAACAGAATCGGCACCCTCGTGCTTCACCAGAGGACACTTATTTATAGCTATGGAGAGGACTCAAAAAATCATTTTTTTAGACCTGGAACAACACTTAATAGATGAGAAAAAGAGTCTTCATTCTGTACTCATTGGTTCCAATTAGAGGATGAACTGTCCTCTATTTTCCAAAGCGTGTTTAATTTTGAATGGGTTTCTCATGGACAGTGGGCTACCATAGGCAAATCTCATTTCAACAAGTACTAATTATGGACAGCGCAGTGGCAGACTGTAATCTCTGTCATGAGAGCTATCAACAGGGATGCAGCGAAGGCTTTAACAGTGGGTGGCAGTACTCTGGGTCAAATTAATCACCACCATAATGACAATGAAATCAGTAGAGCTTTGGGATGTTAAGTTTGATAAAAGAAGCCATTCTGTTCTCTGTCTGGCTATTTACATTGCAGCCTGGCCTCAGTTTGAGCTAATCCTTTGTCACAGTGTTCAGGGCTGGCTTTTTTTTGGCACGGGGGAGGGAGAACAAAGAGCAGCCCCCCTTGCAGAAGCGATGTTTTCATGTCCCGATCTGAGTTGCTGCAAGTGGATTACCTAAGTGTGAAGCAGACGGCCCCAGATTTGCACAGGCTGCTGTTTTGAGGCACATGAAAGGGCTCAAAAATATAAGTGGAATTTTGGGGGGATGCAACCTCCGAAGTGCTGATGTGTGTGAAGTCAGCTCCGTCTGGCTTTGGCTTTTGTCAAAGAGCTTTGGGAAGGTCTGTTCTGCCTCCTTTCGCCGTGGCCACAGGGCTTGAGGTCTGAACAAGTACCCCATTACAGCATGATGTAAGCAACTGCCAGATGAAGAGACATGCAGTGCATGCAGACAGAGCTAAAAAAAAAAGAAGTTCCTAGGAATAACCAGGTGAGCTGATTCTGCATGTAATGATGCTACACTAAGCTGTGTCAAATTTTAGCCCAAATCAGCCTTGCCCTACAGCTATGGGCTTGCTCACCAAGAATGCTTCATACTGCTTTATTCTGCTCTAGATACATGTTTCATGCTCTGCTGCTAATGGCTGTTTCTATAATACTGAGCCTTGGAACATTTCTCAGCACCCGTACCAATGCACAAGCTCCCTCTGGACCCCCAGAAATGACACGTGCAGGGGCAGGACAGGAGCTGCCACCTTCCCTAACAGCTCTCCAGGCTGCACAACCAGGGCAGCGGGGCCCGAGGCATCATCCAGCGCATCCCAACAATTTCACGTGGACACAGACGCAGCGGCAGGCTGTGCAGCTTGTGTACCAGGGTGGCACAAACACAAAACACCTCCTCGTTTTGCCATGCAGGCCTCCCCCATCCCCTGTCCTACCCCACTGGAGGTTATCTCCCCATGTCCTCTGCGTCTTCTTATCAAATACTGCTTTGATGAGGGTGATGTAGCCCAGCTTTTTGTCTGGGGCTACAATGGAGAATTTTCATTCCTACATCCACAGTCCCACATAATAGGAAGAATCAAGTGTAAAACAATGTCTTTCCATTCACCTGTTTAGTACCAGACTGGCCACAAAATATATATATATATGCCCTAAAATCCGAATAAACTGCCAACCGTCTGTTTTGGATCCATTTTGTAACTATGCAGAATAATCTATTCTTTTATTAGAGTGGTTAAAGGAGATTTAGAGGGAGGAAAGAGCATGGTGACTTCCAAGGGAAGAGTGAGTGATTCAGTGCAAAAAGGGTAAATTTCATCTGCACATTCTTAACTGCGAGGACATTCTGCACATCTCAGGAGTGCACTAAGTGGTGCAGTAAACCAGTAAATTAGAAGAATGTAAATTCTTTAGTAGGAATTGCACGCAAGGGAAAAATGCTTCCTCATGCTCATATTTGTTTTCATGAAAATAATGTACACTCTTCCTAAAATCATACTGGTACAGAGCTGAGTAAGACATCAAAACCAGTAATAGATATTACACTGGACTAAGAAATGGCAATGACACAATTATCTTCTGTGTTTCTGATGATCACTGCGATAAAGCAAGGAGCTGGTGTATTTAGAGCCTGGCACTGAGTAGGGAGCCTTGTAGCTCCCTTCCCCTCTCACTCTGTCTGTCTTATTTATCTCTCATTAAACTAAATTGTATTCTTATTGGCTGACTGACCTCTGATATTGTTATTAATTGATTTATATAGTGCCTTTTGCAAGCCTCAAGGCACTTCAGAGAATTGCAAATATATATAGGGATCACTTCACCAATCATCTAAGTGCAGCCACCTTTGGCGTGGAAACCAGTGGCTGTTGCAGTGGCACTGGAAAGACTTTGGGTTAGAAAGGAAGGCAGACTACCGGAGCCAGGACTTCTAGCAGTCCTACTGCCAAGCAGCCGCCTTGAAATCAGTCTGGAAGGGTTGGAAATCTTTAACAAAAAAGACTAGTTCTGGTAAATGGTGAGTCTACAGAGCATGTTCAAAAATAAGTGTGAGGCAGAATATTTTTGTGGTGAATTCAGTGCCCAGGGATAGTTGTGGTAAGGCCTGTATTTTTTCACGAGATCCTGATGACCACAGAACCCCCGCCGGGCATCGCTCCCTCAGAGCTTCTGCCCAGCGCTAGCCCTCCTTGCCCCACTGCCTGACCTCCCCGCGGGCTCGTGCGGAGACTTGGCTTTCGTCCCCAGCAGTGTGCGTCTGCAAGCCCCACGGTGCCCAAAGCAATGCTGGAGGTGCTGGCACAAGCAAGCACCATGTACAGGTGTGATCGTTGTGAAAACAGAACCACTGACGCCATACAGGCATTACAAATTGAAATACCTAGTTTGTCTCATGTAGTGATACAAAATTGAATGGCTCTTGACTTACTACTGGCTTCACAGGGAGTTAATACGAGCTGCTGTACATATGTAGATCAAAGCAGCAGAATTTCTACTGATCTAGCAGAGATCTGAAAACAAACAAAGATCTTGCATCAGGTTATGAAGGACAATACGTCCTGGGGATTTGAGGAGTTATGGCACAAACTTACCTCATGGCTACCTAATTGGATTTGGTTGAAAAATCTATTCATTATGGCAATAATTGTAATCTGTGTGTGCATCTTAGCCTGTATAATGGTTCAATGCTGTAGCTGTTGTAGTCAAGTGTACATGAAAATTAAGTTTGGGTATTGAGGCTTTGGATTTGCAGGTACAAAGTCTCAATAAAAGGGGGGAGCTGATGCCTTGAACAAAGGCTTGAGAAGGAAAAACTTTACTGTATCACTGTAGTGATGAACTTTTGCTTGCTTGAATAACTTCAAAATTTTGGTATGTTCTGATTAGATAAGAAAACCTTGAGCTTTGTCACTGGTATGCGCTAAAGGCGCCAACAGACAGGAGGCCTCGGGCCTGATGTGCGTCAACAGACAAGTGCCTTGGGCCTTGATGATAAACTGAGTTCTGCTGAGTATTTGTAATTAAAACTTGCCAAGGCCAGCTAACTAGGAAAAAGAGATGACCCACACTGCGCATGACCAAAGGGTAGACACTATGTAAATGGTAATATGAATATGTATATGACTGGAACAATATAAATTTTGCTTGCTGTAGGTAAACGGTGTGCATGATAGGTGGAGTGATCCCCTGTGCACCCAGCACTGCAATAATGTCTGCTTTCTAAAACTCCAAAATCAAGTCTTACAGAGTTTCTTTGACTGGCTTTTTCAGTAACAGTTGAAGAGCCACGAGGAGCCAGGCCTGGTGCATCCTCCTCTCGCCACATCAGGCACTTGGAAAGCTGATGAGTGATTGAGAAAAAGGTTAAAATAGGCTAAAGCACATAGCGGGTGGCCACCAAGAAAGGAAGGGATCGCACACACCAAAAAATGCCACGGATCTCCACAGAAGGGCACCCGGCCCTCCTTTTCTTACCCTCGGCGGTGAGTCCCAGCACACCACAGCAGGACCATATCTGTGGTCCCTGTGAGCATCGATGCTGACTTCTCAAATGTGGGGAGACTGTAGTTTTTCAGTATAAAAGCTTGAGCATTCACATAAACATTTTTAATACTTTCCCATCAATTATAGATGAGAGGGCTTTGTGTATTTTCAGAATGTTATAGTTTTGTCTTCATTTGAAACATCTGAATGCCTCTAATTAAAAAAAAAAAAAAAAAAAGAAAAGAAGTCTTTCCAAAGGTGCAAACATAGCAGAGAATATCAGAAATATCTTTGTTATGTTAGGTCATTAAAGTTACTTTGACCTGACTGAAATGCATTGTATAGATCTGAAGGTTTTGAACCCTTCCCCATTAAAACAAACCCTGAATATGAAAAAGTGCACCCCTTTCCAAAGCAGAATTCATTTCACTGGCTCCATTAACAAGCAGGTCTGCTCTCGTCTTATCTTTCAAGAATTCTATGCCTGATTGCATTTATGTTCTCATTTAGCATCTCAAAATGGGCACTTTCTTTCAAGAAGGGTTAGTGCATGACTCACCCGCTTAGTTAATCTGACTAATTAGCATACTGTCACCCATTAACAGCATTAGAACAACAACTGTAGCTCTCACTACCTCGCTGTCTGGAAAACACACCTCTTCTAGTTTGCAAGGACATTGGTTGCTCCCCGTCTTTTGGTAACCGTGGGGTTATTTATCACACCAGCACAGGATTTGCAGATAGCTCTGGAAGGGGCGATATAATTCTTAATATCCTGCAAAACCCCTCAGCCCATAATCTTTCCTGGTGACTTATTGGAAATTATTCTAAAATTAACTCCTTAACTCTGCAAGAAACCTCTCTAGCATCCGAGCTGCTCCCATGCACCCCTTCCAACCTCATTGAAAGAAACTGATGGTGAAAATTAACGAAGTTTTTCTTATGTATGATAAGTCACAATAAGTGTATCAATATTAAAATCTTCCGTACTTCAACCAGCCAAGGCAGTCTTGGAGTTATTTCCCACAGCTATTCTAGGTGTATCAAGCCACACTCAGGCAGAAGTAAGATTTGTGGGTCCTTAGAAGAGTAATTTTCTAGGAAGCATGCCTTGCAAACCAGGAATATTTTTATTCATGGAGGTGATGCTGGGAACAGCAGGTTAAAAGACTGAACTAGGCAGGCCAAGCCAGCGACTGCCAGAGCTCCTTAAGACAACTGCAGAGCGCCCAAGGTGCTCAAGGAGATTTACACACCTAATTTCAGCCTGCCCCAAATAGGCTGAAAAGCTGTAGGACCCAGGTGTGAATTTCAATTATTTATCTCAAAAGGTTGTTCACGGGAAGCCTAATTATGGTCACTTAAATGCCAGGACGGTTAATCATTTCACTGCTGCTCACCGTACCAGAAACACCTATCATCTAACAGGCTTCCTCCGTGTCACCAGCATGCAGGTGAAACCCACCGGTGCCACACACCTTCACGCCACACTCTCAAGGAATAAACCAGCAGCCTGCAGAGGCCAGCGCTGCCTGCACAGCCCTCGGACGGTGCTCAAAGTGCAACGGGAAGTATTTTATCTGCCTCGCTGTTAGCATGGAGCTGTTGGATGCTGGTGTTTGGCTAGGGTATTCAAGTGATGCTGGCTTCGTTGAGTGCCTCGGAGCCAGCACTGGCACCTGCAGGATGTGCCCAGAGTGGACATAATAGTTGAAAACATGGGTTTCAACATAATATCACAAGCTTTAGAAATCTGAAATGTTTAGTGGACCTGCAGGTTTCACCTGATGGGAATGTCCCTGTTTGCTGACAACAGCAAATCTATCAAATCTATTTGCTAGGGAGGCTCACATTGGACAATGCCAGAGCTCACGCTAAGTGAAGTTTCCAACTGCTTTGAGTAAAAGCTGAGCAACAGATCCCCTGACCAAAAATCCCTCGCAGAGCGCTGGTCGCTGCAGGAGGTGACGCTGCTCGTACACCCCTTCTGCTGTGCAGTCACGCCACCACCACTGGTAATGACTGTCCCTGCTACAGCTGAGGCTGAAAAGCGAGAGCTCCTGGCACCGATGGAACAACACCAGCATGTTTCAGGAATCCGAGTCTTGGTTTCAAAGTGCCCCTGATGGTACCAACAACGGTTTTGTCCAACTCACATTAGCAGCTAAACTAATTTCAGGACCAGTGGAGGGCAATATTGCTTTGGCTTCCTAGAATAAAGGGACATAGGCACTAGCTAGGGCACTGAGCTGGTATGCGCAAGGCAAAGTCCTTACTCTGGGCACAGGATGACTCTTTTTGCTGCACAAAAAAAGTCCCCAGGGTGTAGTACAGCTGCTGGAACATCAGCACCGTGTTGTGAAATGCCTCGCTCCCTGAACACCAGCTTGCTGTAGAAATCGATGCTTTTGTACAGGCACCATGACCCCAGACCAGTGCACAGGGAAAGAGAAGGGTGGAAGCAGCTCCAGGGTGAAACAAATTCCCTGTAGGTACCAGTCCTCTTACAATTTTTGTTATTTTCCCCATTATGAGCTTTTCTCAGCTTTTAAAAATTTCCCAGTTCCACATTTAGCAGAAGTTCAAGTCTAATATATAAAGGAGGTAAAAAATGGAGTACTTAGGCCATATTTTATGGAAATACAGTCTAGTTAATGCAGGACCTGAAGTACTTCTGGACTTGAGCAAACTGTTGAGAAGGTGAAGTCACCAAGCCTGTAAAAGTAGGAGATAACTTAAAACCTTTGCCCTTTTTTTTAAATAGTTCCTTAGGCTCCTTTTGTAATATTAAATCCTTTATTTTAACATTAAGAAGGAATGTTCATATTTTGTGTTTTCTCTCTTAGCACTTTTGAACCAATCTTGCTGTGATATGATTTATTCTGCTATAATTTCTCTCTCCTGTTTGAGACTTTGATTCCTTAAGTATTTCCCTGGAAAGAAGAGCTTTGAACTTCTGCTCAGTGAAGAGCTGTGGCATTTCTCCTTTTTCATCTTTGGAGTCTGTGGCAAGCGATGGTTTCTAATCAATGCCCTCGGAGCAGGTGGCTGCTGGGTGACTGCTGCTGCTGGGGTGGCGAGTAGGCTTGCTGGAAAGACAGAAGAGGAGCAACAGGGCTGAAGGCTCGTCGGATAGAGATGGCAGGGATGTTGTCCGAACTAGGGGCAAAGCTGGGGTGCCTGATGGCTCAGGGGAAATTAAAGCCTGATGGGGGTTGCAGGGTAGAGGTGGGCTTTGTGGGGGCAAATGGTGAGGTTTTTCCCTTCTTCGCCCCACTCAACTCCCGCTGCCACATTGTCCCACTTCCACCATGTCCAGGGGGACTGCAGTCCCCACGGAGGCTCCCACAGCAGGTGCCATCGCAGCGCCAGCACACACCACCAGCAAGCACTGACGAGTCCCGCCGTTCCAGCTGCAGTGGGACAACTCTGTCAGGAGAGATGATATCTTTGGTTAGGCCCACTGATCTGGCTGTAAAAACATAGAGAAGCTTTCTAGCTTTTTCTATCTGCAGAGAGGTTGGTGCCTGAAAACTTGGCTATTTTTCCAGCTATATCAGTTTCTCCAAGAAAAAAAAATAAAGTATAATTTCTTCCTGCAGTCTGTGTCTGTCATATCTGTAGACCATCACATCTACAACACGATTAGGAATTTAGCATATGCCATTCAGTGTGGGCTGCAGATCTGTGCCTGCTGAAATGCTGTCCAAGAGCCAGAAGCGTGCACCTCAGACCATTTTTGAACTGTGACATATATGTGTTCAACCTTGCCTTTACAGGGAGCAGAATTTATTTACACAGCACAGAAAGTGATAGAAGATTGGAACTGAAGCCTGGAGAGCCTTAGCGTGCTATTGGGGTTCCTTTTTGCATGAGAGAAGCATCTGTATTATTTATATATAATTATTAATGATAGGAGAGCAACAAAGACAAGTGACTCAGTGGAGGCTAAGTAATTCTCAAAAGCCATGGATTGACAGAAAATGTCTTCTCTTTGTCTTTAACATGTGACTGCAAAGAAAGGTTGGCAATGCAAAAGTCATTCCTCTTATTGATCCATTATACATCCATCTTTCTGAGAGAGTTTTGATGTTAGAAATATTATCAAAAGCTTTAGTGAAGACCTGAAATCTTTAATCACCAAGTAGGTCCTTCAAAAACCTGAAATCAATTCGGGCTTTGAACTTTTTCTCTTGTGATTCCACCAGGGGCCCAGCGGAACCACAAAGGTTCAGCTGCTTTTTTATCCCTTGCTGTGTGTGACACTTTTGTCCCAAGGAGTCCCATATTATTGTATTACATGTACCACGTTTCTGGCTCCAGAAGACAGGAAGGAACTCTGTTGTAAAGCCTCCACTTTTAATGACAAGAAGTGCTGAGCGATCCTAGACTTCAAGAAAGAAGTTTACTGTACTTACAAAGAGTTGCACCTCTGCACATCCTAAACTCTGATCAAAACGGGGGAATGCAAAGAGGCTGTACGGCTATATGGCTGTTAGCACATCACATGGCATGAGAATGTGTTGGTTTTACTATACTGATACCAGTTAGTGCCTCTTGTAAATCCATGCCTGTCCATCTGCTTAAATTCACATACTTGCCAACAGCCCTGCTGCAGTCAGGCTAAGCATGAAGGCAGGAGTTTGCAGGGTTAGTCTAAAACTCGTCTGTGAAAAGCTGAGAAAGAAGACTTTCTTCTCTTTTATTACATCTAGTGTTACATTACCAAAAATATTGAATTAGAACTTTATTTAGATAGAATTATTAATTGTCATATGGGTCTTCAGCTCATTACATCAGTGCATCCAATTACCTTCAATTCACAATCCAGTTGGCTTATAAAACATGATCACAGAGAAGGACTTCAAACATCCTCAAATTCTCTTCTGAGATGTCTGTATTCCCCAGACAAAGGTGACTTTAGCAAAAGAATTGCTAAAATTTTGGCTGTTGAGAAAGTCACAGAGTAAAAGTTTATTGGGAATGGTATCTCCCCCTTCTGCAAAGCTCACACAGGCTTCTCAACAGGGTAAGCAACATACAAGCATATTTCTACTCCTGCCTCAGGAAAAGCAAAAGGAAAGGACAGTGCTGGATTGGACCCAAGGTGTTGATACACTCTCTTCTTCCAGAGGATAGAGGTAATGCTCCTGGGAAGGGTCCTTCACCCCAGCACGAGCTCGGTCAATCTGCCTTGCCCTCCCCAGCCTGGCTTCCCGGGCTCTGGAGTAAGCAGCACAGGGAGCAGGACTGTGCTGTTTTGCTGGGCTCAGTGATCTAATAATTCAGCCAGATGCCTACACTGCCTATACAAAGGGTCAGTTCCCACTCTACTTTGCCAAGGATGGGAAATTACAACATTGATGTTCTGATACTGAAATCCTACTATTACATCCAGTGGCTGAAAACTGTTTTGAGTTTCTTTTATTACGCTGATATTTAATCCAACACATACATAGAGCCATCATAAACAGGAAGGGACTTGGAAAGACCACCTATCCACTCATCAGCTATACCTAATCTTTCCTGAGCAATATTCAATGTTTCCTAACCAGAACCTAACCCTAACAATGAAGATGCTAGCATCTGCCTAGATAACCTGTAACAGTGCCTCGTTGTTGTTGCTCTCAGACATTTCATAATATCTAACCAAAATCTCTCCTGATGCAATGTAGACTCCTTACTGCTTGTTGACAGGTTATTGTTGTCCTCTTTGAGATTATTCCTGCCGTCTTTGCTATTTATGTCTTTGAAGATGGTTAATCTGTCTGCTTTAATTTCTCTCGTTTAGGTCAAACAAGCCTGGTTCCTTTAATTTTGCCACAGTTTAGAGGAGAATAAAGAAAATGGCCGGATCCACCTTCCTTCACTTGTTTTTTTCTTTAAGTGCTCTAAGTGTTTGAAACTGGACACCGTTCTCCAGCTGAACACCAGACCTCCACTGAGCAGAGGAAGAAAACTTCATATACATTGCAGACAAAGCGCCTTTTCTTTTACAGCCCAGTACAATGTTGACCTTTTTGCCATATCATTAACTCATACTCACTACAATTTCCAGACCTTATCCATTACTTTTATATTCTTTCAGCTATTCCCAGTTTTGTGGGTTTTGGAGTGCAGATTTTGCTTGCTGAGTGTAGTGCTTTTCCTTATGAACTTGCACAGTATTTTGTACTCATTGCCTTCTCCAAGAAACTGGGTATAGTCTGGATCCTAATTCTGCCTTTCAAAGTGTTTGAAGCTCTCTCAGCTTGGTGTTTTCTGCAAATTTAACTAATATGCTCTTCATTTCATCAGCAATGTTGTTACTGAAATTTACTCTGAACGAATATTCAGCACTCAGTATTACCAGGTCCATGACAGACCTCTTGGACATTCCCCTTGAAACATGCCCCAGTGCAATAGCGATCTATTAATTATCCCCTTTAGTTTTTGAAGTGGTTTTGGACTGACATATCCAGACCATATTTCCCTTACTTGCTCATGGGCATTCCACATGTAACTGTGACAAAAGTCTCCCCAAAGTCATGATTTATGGACTCTTATCCCTTCTTCCCTAATCCACAAGGCCTGTTATCCTGTCATAGAAGGAAATTAGGCTGGTTTAATACAATTTGTACTTGACAAATTCAATTTGTCCTTGCAGCTAGTTTGATTATTTGTTCCATGAGTCTCTGGCTCTTCCTTTCCCTGCTTTCTAAAGATAGCATTAGGTTTATAATTTTCCAGGCTTATCCCATGTAACTTATCTGCCACACATTTCATTACTTGTTTTCATCTCTAGCTTCTTCTGCAGGTGAGATTTGGTCAACTTCACCGGTCATCAAGCAGCACTCTTTTAAGCTGACACACTCCTATGCGCTTTGTAATGTGTGTGATCAATGGCTCCAGAAGAGCTTTGGAGCACACCCTCACTGCTAACTACCCTTATTTCAGAGAAAATATTGATGGTCACACTTGTGGATAAACTACAGCCACAGTTGCCTCAGTCTCCACAACCACAGCACCGCCATTGGCTTGCCAGCTCTGTTTTGGTTAGCCACAGCCTGCAGTAGTCCAAGGTAATTTTGTTCCTCAATCTAAACAACCCCAGATTCAAAAGTACAAATTGAGTCATCTTTGAGGCAGGTCACTTCTCAGATTTTGATTTAATTTAAGAAAAGTCATGCCCCCAGTATAGCACAAACAACTATAGTCTGTAAAGGACAGAAGAGTCAAGTTTCAGAGTCTGCTTCAATTTTCTAACAACTCACCAGCCCCTGTGTCCCCCATCATGGCTTCTCTCACCTCTTTGGTCCTCCCATTACACCAGGTCCTACCTACGCCTCATGAAACACAGTGTTGGAGAGATAAGCAAGGTGGAAACCCTTGGGAGATGATGGATGAGGCAGCTGTGAAAACAGGGTAAGCAGAGTTGTAGGGAGTAGCATATGGGGAAAATGGGAGCTGTGCATGTGACCGGGCAGCACATCATCAGCTCCCCTGGTCATACTCCTTTAAAAAGTCCTAGCAGTGACTTCAAAATTTCTGGTGTACAAAAAAACAGAGAAGCTTAACAAAAATAATGTTGAGCAGAATGGCGTTCCCTGAGAAAGCACCAATTAAAGTTTCCAGACAAACTGCAAACAGATACATTTTGGAAATGTAAAATTAATTATTTGTTTTCTGTTGGAAGGGGGACATGAGTTTGTCATGCAGGTGTACAACCTGTGTGTCCCCCTGCAGGAGTCTGTTTCGCTAAACAAGGCACGTGGGACTTTCTCAACACTTTTTTACTGTCTCTCCAAATGACATTCAATTGCTTAATCAATACTTCAAATGATGTGCCCAATCGCTCTTTCACCTTTGTGTGTGTGTGTGTGTGTGGACCTGGATGGAAGTTTGATTTGTTTTGACTGTAAATCAAAGAAAATGTACTTGATTTAAAACAGAGCTTTTACTTAAGGGAGGCATGTCTTCAAGAGGATTAGGCTGAGTTAGAACTGAGCATTGATCATTTCATACCTTTGTGGCACAACTGCATCCTCTGTTACATCTCTCTTCAACAGGTGCTAAACATTCATGTTCACATAGCTTCCCTCCCTTCCATATGTCCCCCAACATTTTTTAACTTTTTTTTAGAGGGGAAGAGGAAGATATCATCCATGTTGCTTAGGAAGCTGTAGAGGCCAAAAGCCAATTTATTTATTCCTGCTTGCTCTACAGTTACTGTTCTAATACCTGATCAGAGGGTGTGAGCTACTTAATTACATTTCACCTTCACAAAGTGTTTTATTTCAAAGAACAGCATGAGAATTCTAATCCCCAAAGTAAGGCTAACCAGCTTGTGAATCAATGATGTCACCAAAAAAGTAAAACATGGGATAAACCATCAAATTTTCTTAGGTATATTCCACCCTAAAGGCACATTTCAGGCACTCTTGCTCCAGATTCCCAAGGAGCAGTAACCAAGCTGATGGCAGATATATGATGTTTTGCATCAGTGGGCAGCCTGCCAGCACTGATGGCCAGGGCTCAGCCATGCTCCCCCTCTCCGGTGTCCAGACCACTCATGCAAGCTCCCCTAGCTCATGTTAAACATCTCAACCTGTATCCAAATTATCTTGGGAAAACGATCAAAATGAAAATGTTTTCTGTGGATACATGTGGGCAAAAATACTTTCTTTCACCAGGGCAAGATGGAAGCCATCTACCACCCCAGGCTCCACCACCAACTAACCTACCGCTGCGTAAGTGGCAGCAAGCAGAAGAGATGCTATGACGACAGTGACCCTCCCAGATGGGCTTAGCAGTCTGTGACCAGATCTGGGCCCCAAGGCCTTTGATCCTGACAGAAATTCCAAACACAAGGAAACCCCCTACACTTGCGTTGCTCACTTGAGGCTATACAGTGCTATCCAAGATACAGAAAGCTACACTAAAATTTTTAAAACTCTCAGCATATTTAAATTACTTTTAAAAACTTTTAACCTTAAGTTATATCATAAATTAAAAATAAATTCTAAGCCAATAGTTTAACATTTTGAAATTATTATTAAACACTTTGCAATTTTGAAAAGCTTGAATGCTGTCATTTAGTGAATAGTTTTATCTGCTTTCAAAGGTAGCCTTAAACAAAAACTACATAAGAACTGAATAATAACTTAAAAATCACTAATGTCTCCCTCCCAAATACTTATGACTCAAAGTTGTTTCAGTGGAAATATTATTATATAAGAAATAAATAGATTTCATTTGTTCATACTAACAAGACATTGTCTCAGAAACACTCGTCCAAATGGTGCAGGCAGTGATAATAGGAAAAAGAGAACTTCCAACAGTCAGAATAAGCCAAGGGAAACTAGGAAGGAAGGGAGACATAAGCGAAACAAAAAGTAGAGAAAGAGATGAGGAATGAAATATATCCCACAAAGATCCTGTGTTTCAAGGACTGAAGTTCTCACGTGTAGAATCTCTGCTTCAGACCAGTGAGGAACAACTGAGGGGTATAACAGGGGGGCTGCAGCAGAGTTAATTTCTGTCTTTCTAGCAGATTATAATTTCATTTGTACAGAACTGTCAGGTTCTTCAACTTCTTCTGTGTTGACAAAATATATTTCCGTTCAACTGAGTCATGCAGTACAATCCCAATACGTCTTCTTCCCAGGGCTGCTTTCTGCAGCCATCGCTTTTATGGGACTTAGATGAGTTTTTGGTGATTCATAGTACTTAAACTACTCAAGAGCACTTTTTCAATTGGAAAATTCACTTGAAGTAAATGCATCATCAGCATGATTGTCCATGCATGAAAGAACTACAAGCAAAACAATGAGCACCATTTTTTAAAACCTACACTTAAGCCAAGAAAAACAGTTATCATGAACTATTAAAAGACCTTATTTTTCAGTTTCCATGAATCTCTCATGGAAAACATGGGTTATCCTTGTCTCTGCATCTCTTATTCTGAGAATCCCAAATTGCAAATGAAAAAAAAATATAATGCGCACATTGTTTCAGAGTCGTTAACATGATACATAGCAACATAAATTACATTTTCTACAACAGATTAAGCTACTACTGATTTAGCCTTATTCTTGTAGCAGTCTTTTTCAGGAAGAAGCCTATAAGATCTAGGCATCAAATACTCTTATTATTCTCTTTTGTGCTTTCAGAATGCTAAATATAAATAAAATGCTATTTAAATCTTCTAAGGATTAATGGAAGATGCTCTGGTATCTGCCCAGCGCACTTTGGATTTGAAGAATATGTCAGGTACTTAAATGAAAACGGACGCCTGGATTTTTGACATTTATCTGAGGGAAAACATACTATCTGTGGGTTATGTGTGTGCATGTGCCTATATGGCATTTTCACAGATGATTTGATAGTGGTACTTCCAAGATATTTCTACTCCTAATAGCATCAATGCAATCTTTCACTTTTACTCCATTGTGGCAGTGTTTATTTATTTATTCACTTAAACAGATTTATATGATACATAAAAAAGGTCTATCTGCAACTCTGCATGCTTTTGATATATAGGAAAATATAGTCAGACCGGTGAAAACAAGTATAAAACCAGCAACCTCCACTAAATCAGAAAAGAGTCACTGAAAAATAAATTAAAAACTATTCCCTGCTCCGGACAGTCATTCAGATAACCTGCACTAACCAAGACCACGAGGGCAATTTGAGAAGGTGACTTCAAATCGTAAGCGCCTTTAAAAAAGGGGTCTACCAAGCCCCCAGCGCTGAGCGCACCCAGCCCAGTCCCAGCTTTGCGCCCCATGACCAGTGGGGACTGGAGATGGGTCCAGCAGATCTGAAGGTCAGGGGAATCAGGCGATTTCACAGTGAAGTGGTACGGCCCAAATGTGGGAGCTCCTCACTGGGAGCTCCCTGCCGGCATCGCTTGTTACTGATGACAAATGGGAGGATGCGTGCTCATGTTGCCCTTATGGTAGGGTTTGGGGGTAGCTGGGTGCTCTTGGGCATGGAAGAAGAGTCCTGCCCTGGAAAGCTGACCTGTCTGGGGAGTTGCCAGCTGCTGTACAGTTTGCTAATCAAGGCTCAGAGGACTGAATGCTGCCACCAGCAGATACTGGCTTCTCTCCTCCAAAAATGATGCTCCACCACAGGCAGCAGGGCTGTGGCCTCAACTCCACCTGTGATGGGCTGACAGACACGTTGGGGCTGGAATGGCAAGTCCAGATGTGGAAGACGAGCATCCGGCACAGGAGCTAGCAGGACTGGCCGTGGCAGGACACATGGAGATGGGAGCAAGCCAGTGAGTGATAGCCTGGGGAGGTGAGCTAATGCCTACAGGATAAATGGAGCATCTTCACTGGTTTACTCCTCCAGCAGCTTCGCTTGGTGAACTTGAACTGAAATATGGGTATTTCTACTAGAGGTGATACAGATGTAGCCTGTGTGTTCTCAGGCTTGTCTATAAGCAGACTGCTTGCATGGTTTCCTCTTTGTTTCCATTACTAGGTAAAAAAGTAGTGTGAAGAGTACGTAAAGCTTCCCATCAAAGCTGTCTGTCATGGCTGCTTGGCCTTTGGTATGTGACCTCTCTCAGCCACATGCTCTATTTTGATCTTCTGAAAGCACTGTAGGAAACCGTTCCCATAAACTGTGCCTACAGGCTCCTGCAAGGATGAATTCAGTCCTTCACCTCTACCTCTGCTCTGATTTTCTACTCCCTGTCCCCCTGATTTGGAGATCAATCAGCCCCCTCGGTCTACACTGCTCCTGACACTAGACGTGCTAAGAAAAACCACAGTAGAGCACATGTACTTAGTGTCCTCCCCCTCGTCCTTATGTCTTGATGATAATGTATCTTTCCACCTTCTCTTCCTTCTCTGGGGTTGTTTTTGTGATGTTAAGATGCTTCCTGATTATTTTTTTTCCAAATAATATAGATGCCTATGGCAAAGTCCCCTGCAGACCTGTTTTCCACAAGAAAAGAACAGGGTGGGCAATCAGGTGGCTGCTGTTTCCAGGTGCATGATTAAGGGTACTTTCAGATTTTGCTTCTCATGGATGGTGTTACCTGGAAGTCAGCCATACAACACTTGGCTAAAAAAATGGGGAGAAAACAGGAAGATAGGCAGGGATGCTGTTTACCAGGACACCTTCTGTATTGGGTTTGCGTGGCAAGGTTTTGGTAGCGGGAGAACTAAAGGGGTGGCTTCTGGGAGAAGCTGCTAGAAGCTTCCCCCTCATCTGACAGGGCCAATGCCAGCTGGCTCCGAGTCGGACCCGCCACTGGCCAAGGCCGAGCCCATCAGCGACGGTGGTAGTGTCTATGGGATAACAGATTTATGAAGGGAGGGGAAAAACTGCGCAACAGCAACTGCAGCAGGAGAGAGGAGTGAGAGTGTGTGGGAGCAACAACTCTGCAGACAGCGAGGCCAGTGCAGAAGGAGGGGCAGGAGATGCTCCAGGCGTCGGAGCAGAGATTCCCCTGCAGCCCATGGTGAAGACCATGGTGAGGCAGGCTGTCCCCCTGCAGCCCATGGAGGTCCACGGTGGAGCAGATCTCCACCTGCAGCCCGGGGAGGAGCTGGGAAGGAGGCTGTGACCCCGTGGGAAGCCCATGCTGGAGCAGGCTCCTGGCAGGACCTGCAGACCCGTGGAGAGAGGAGCCCACGGAGCAGGTTTTCTGGCAGGACTTGTGACTCTGTGGGGGACCCACACTGGAGCAGTCTGTTCCTGAAGGACTGCACCCCATGGAAGGGACCCACACTGGAGTAGTTCATGAAGAACTGCAGCTCATGGGAAGGACCCATGTTTGAGAAGTTTGTGGAGGACTGTCTCCTGTGGGAGGGACCCCACGGTGGAGCAGGGGAAGAGTGTGAGGAGTCCTGCCCCTCAGGAGGAAGGAGCGGCAGAGACAACATGTGATGAGCTGACCACAACACCCATTCCCCATCCCCCTGCACTGCTTAGGGGGGAGGAGGTAGAGAAATCAGGAGTGAAGTTGAGCCTGGGAAGAAGCAGGGTGGTGGGGGGAAGCTGTTTTAAGATTTGGTTTTATTTTCTCATTATCCTACTCTGATTTGATTGGTAATAAATGAAACTAATTTTCCCCAAGTTGATCCTGTCTTTTGCCCATGACAGTAATTGGCAAATGAACTCTCCCTGTCCTTATCTTGATCCACTAGCCTTTTGTTGTATTTTTTCTCCCCTGTCCAGTTGAGGAGGGGAGTGATAGAGCACCTTTGGTGGGCACCTGGCATCCAGCCAAGGTCAACCCACCACACCTTCACTTCAGGAGATATGGGAAGTAAACATGGGAAATAACTTGTAATATGCAAAACAAAATAAAGCATAATTTTAGCCCTAAATTCTCTCTTATAATACACACACATCAGCATACATTCTACTAGAAAAAAAAACTTAATTCTGCTGTAGTTGTCTGAGTCCAAGGGCTTCCCATGGCTACAGATGACTCATACTATACCTTAAGCTAACTTTGCATTTTGAAATGTCCACAAAGCCTAACTAGAGCAACCTGAGGCTATAAAAATCTCAGTACAGAGATGAACATCATGATTAGCATAACAAAGGTATAAAACTTAACTTTTTTTCCTTCTGTGTCTGCTGATGCTACAAATGTAATACTTTTTTAATAGTACTTTTACCGGGCCAGGAGAAGCCAAGGCAGGCAAAGAAGGAAAGAGGAGAGGGAAGGAAGAAGGAAGAAGACCAGGAAGCCACTGAAAAAGTGAGGTCATGTGAATATTTGTACATCTGTCTTCTCATACTATCCACGTACCTCAGAAACAAACAAATGTTGCTTCTTTCTCTGTAACACATCAGAATCAATCCTTCCTAGTTGTCCTTGTAACGGAAATATTTCTCTCTGCCTCAACTGCCTCTCACTCTGATTACAGAAATCCTCCCGTCTTTCATTTACTCATCTTACTTCACTTCAATCAGCTGAAATTACCTGTTACCATAACCACCGCGCTGCCTCTCTCGAGTATACTGAGAACTTGCTTTTCCCTTTTTATCAGCTTTGATTTCTTGACTTTGCTACGGCAGAACCAGTTAGCATCTCTCCCCTGCCCTGTTCTCACAGCCCTTCCCACCACCACTAGCAGTACTTTCTGCATAAAATATTCTCCCTTCTCCAGTTCATTAAGCCACTGACCTACCAAACCTCTCCCCAAACAATCACTGCTTTCACTATGGCCAGAGATGTGTTAATAGCACATGGGTTTTTTAATGACACTCACCAGCCCCTCTGAACTAACCCAGGGCAAACAGCCCTTACTGCCTCCTGCTCCCGAGCTCTCATCTCCCCAGCACCCCTCCCACTGCTCCGTGCCTGGATGCGGCCGCTGTGCTTTGCTTGGCGCTGACCTGCACCGCTCGTCCGCACGTGCAGTGTGCGTACACACAGTGGGGTTGTGCCTCCTCTATACCATGGCCACGTGTCTCTGGCTTTCAGCCCATAAACTATCTAAATCCTGAGAAGTGTTTATTTTCTCCTTGTTGAGCTGAGCACATACTCAACATGAAGGAAATGATATCAATGTGCACTGCATGACTTTTGCAGAGCCAGCCTGAATTCCCTGCATTTAACTGTTTTATCTACTCACATTCATTTGCCTTCAAAATAAATAATATTTTCTAAACTTCTGCAGCAATGTTTCTGCTAGGAATATAGTGCCTGACCTTTGAGCCAATATAATTTATTGGACCATCAAATAAAATTGGTATAATAAAGAATCAGGACTATGATACTCTTATACATGTTCTGCTAAAACCTTAATCCCTTTTTTCTCAGTTTATCATGGTAACACACAGTTTTATCAGTAATAGCTAAACAATTGTCTTTCAGTTTTCTCTTATAGTAGTTTCTTTATTTGAATAATAATTTTCAAGATTAATATAATCCTGGAAATACACAAAAAAGCCCTGCATCAAAAAAATCATTTTAGCATTTTTTCTCTGAAAAGATGCTTTCTGCCACCAAGCTAACACCCATGTAATTTTTAAGGTCTGGTTGTTCCAAATGAATCGTATTCTTTTTACAATATGTTTCAACTTTTGTTGCAGAGAGTCACAAAATGCTTATTTGGTAATTCATAGCAAAACACTTAATTTTTATTGAATTTAGAGAAGAGGCTGCAGGCCATAGGAGACACAACCTGACAAACTTCCTGGAAACCTAGAAAAAAGAGAAGCTGCTAACTTGCATCCTGCAGATGGGCAAAGTATTTATCTAAAAAAAGGCTAAGAGTGAAGTTGTGAAATTATAGACAAGTGGCCCGATGTCAATGCCCAAAAAGCCAGGGATAAATATTTATTTTGTAAACTCACAGAGCTGAAAACCTAGTCTTGATGAAGATGAGTCATATCAAACCTAATTTCCTTTTCTCCCAGAGTTACTGGCTGCTTAGACAGGAGGCACCTTAGTCTACGCTCTCTTCATTTTTTTGTGTGGTTTTATGTGCATTCTGATGGCTTTTGAATGGCAAAAAAATGCAAATGTAATATAAATAAGAGGTACATGTAGTGCTTGAGACACCTGAAACACTTCTGAGCAGTGCAGAAACTCCTAAGTGTGCAGCTGGGGGTGTTCACCAGGGCTGCGCAGCGTCTGCTGCAAGAGTTCACTCCACATGGTCAGTAACTGCCTACCCAAAGACATCATCTCGTTGCCCCACTCTGCACAGATAACTATTGGCAACCCAGCACATAAAATATTTCAAACATTTCTATCTGATAAAAACACATTAGAGTAATCTTTATGAAGTATCTGGAGGGTAAATGAATCTTTTAAAGAATCAGCTTTTAATATCTTATTGTCTAAAGCTCTACATAGGCAACAAAATTAATTACTAAATTTCTGTGGGTCCAGCAGTTTCCATTTAGCATTTGTGCAGCAAGGTAACTTTTGAAGTTCCTGATATTAATTTAGAAATATAACACTGAATAATGATTTTGAAAATCTTGACCAAATAATTAAGCAGAGACCCAAAGAAAGCACAGTTTTGAGTAACAGGGAAGTCAAAGAGACTCTAGGAGGAGTATATGTATTTGAAGTTCATACTTCTCAGGCTGTTCAGTGAGCAAGGCTGACAGTGAGTGACTGACAGCAGTAGATCACTCAGATACTACAACTGGTCAAAAGTTTGGTTTCCCAGAAATTTCTGATTTCATTTCATTCATTTCATTTTCAATACCAGTGTACTGGTATTTCAGTACTAGAGATGAGGCAGGCTCAAGCTAAGGGAAAAAACCCCCATTTGTGACCCTGCCATAGATGTTGTGAGTTTTTCTGAGCAAACTTCAGGTATAATCAGGATTTTATTAACTATACAGATGGCAGTCAGTATGGTCTCTTAAAACAGCTATTCCTTCTGCTGCTCCAGATTCGGGAAAAAAACATATGCTGCAGAAGGAAAGGTACCTTTACTGATATGGGAACTCTAATATTTTTAATTTTAAAAAAGTGTTCTTAAAGTTGCCGAGCGACAATTTTACTAGGAAGCTACTAAATATTCATAGCTAACAACTTCTGTGGGTCCAAGAGCAACAATGTTGGACAGGGCTGAGTGCCACACTTGCTTGGTCTCTTTGTTGGTCTCAATTTTAAGTTTTTGGAGGGGTCAGGACCCCTGATGTAAGGCTTGGATCACTTCAGTTTCTTCTGCTAATATCTGTCTTCCTTATTAGGTCAGAAATGTGACTCTGAATCTGGAGGTATCGAGGGATACTCTAACTGGAGATAATAAGCTAACCCAGTAAGTAATGATGACTTCTATTGTTAAGGAAAAAAAAAATTAAAAGCCCCTACAACTCCGAACCAGGTCATAAGCAGCTATAAACAATAGGTACCTCATTGCAATCACTTTTCAACAGCGTTTTCATCAGTAACCCCACATTTGAGTCATTCAGACTCAGAGAGGTCCCCTGTTCTCTGACGAAATCTTAAAAATTATATTCCAGTTTAACAGTGAATCCTCTCTCTTAAATAACTAAAATACTTTACAGTTGGCCCAGAAATTTCATTTAAGGATTAGTGAACCCTGTTTTGCCTATCATGAGTAATTTACCTCACTTTTGTCCACTCAAAAGTCGTTTTATCTCAACGCTAATGAAAGCTAAGAGTTTCACTTCGGTCACTTAACAGAATCTATTCAGTGAGTAATCTTGACATGAGCAGTGACTTAGTACTGAGGATTTTAAATCCAAATTAAACCTTGCTCTTTCTTCTCATTACCATTTTTAGCTTACACCTTCAGTTCAGGAAAGCTTGTGTGAATATGCTGCTAATATTTGTAATTGCATTAGTATTCTAATATTCCATCAAAATAATTTCAAATGGCAATACATTTAACCTCTTTGCAATATTTTGTAAGCTTTATTTCATTAAGGAGGCTGTGGCATCTGTTACGGTACCATTATGTTTCAGAAACTGGGCTGTATTTCAGTGCTGCTGTTTCTTCATCCTTGGTATATAGTTACGTTCATCTCCTTAACTGTTGTGGTTTGTTTTTTTTTATAATGGTTGCTTGCAAGAATGTCCAAAGCAGGCTTAGTGACAAGATTATGCTGGATGTTTTCCATGAAATATGCTGCTGAAGAATCAATCTGGTTCCTTCCTGCATTCAGAGTAATTTTCAGTAGTTTCTGTAACTGCACTGAAGAGTTAGCCCACCTTTTGTAGGGGTTTGGCTGTATGAAAAATCAGTTGCTGTAAAAATTCATTGACTCATCAGGATAGATTGGGGTAATATGCCACACTAAAGCAAACCAGGAGGTGAATCCCCAAACTTGTGTGAACATTTTGCAAATTAAAAAATATGGTATTATCTTCTTTGCCCAAAGTCCTCCAGTACTCTGGGAGTAAACTGAGCAGTTATTCCTAAACTGAACATTCCAGATAAGAAGCAAAAATGTATGATATCTACAAAAGTAACACTAATCATTTACAAGTAGTCAGTGAAAATGAATGCAATGTTGTAATAACTCAACATTTTATAAAATTAAATTCTAATAATTCTAGTCATTTTTCTGTGTGAAAATGAACAGGTGGTCTAAATGCTATTTAAAATTATGTTGCTATTATTATTACTATTTGTCACATTATTGGACAGATAGAGTCAAAGAAATGGAAGTGAGCAATCAAAAACGCTGAATGAGAGGCAAAGACATCCTTTCCAAGGATATCTCAGTGAATATCATGGAAACTTTGTTTTGTGCTTTGCACTGATTGTCTTGTAGCTGCATAGTCATTATTTTCAAGTCATTAGCTTCATTAAACTAACTTTACTTATTATTAGCTCTATAAATACAGTAACATCATAAAGTTTACAAAGATCCAGAACTTTTTGATAAAGCATGAAACATGAATTTTAAAGAAAAATCAAATTTCATTCATTGAATGGTAGCTTTTCAAGGAGCTAACTTTTAAATGGTTTTAGTCGGTGGTAAGAGATGGAAAGACTGTCCCCTTGTGGATAGGAATATGAGGAAAGTGATACTGTAACTCACTGATAGCAATGGTAACCCTGGGGATTTGGAGTTTCGTTAGGAAATTAGCTAGAATCCTGCCTTGCACATTGCTCATAATCAACATTTCAATGTACAAAATACTGTGGAGAGCCTTTTAATTTAAATTGGTAGGCCTGACAGACAACAGAGGGTAAAGATTGAGCTAATGTAGCATCATTGCTAACACCATCAGCCCAGGCTATCATCTAAATCTAACTGCTGTAGGCAGCTGCAGTGTTGCCCTCATTTGGAGAGAGCTATTTTGTGAAGAACAGCTTTAGAGTAGAGAAGGGGAGAAGGCTCCACAATAAAGACAAAGTCTTCTGGTATATCTATAAACCAATGTGCTGCCCACATGCATGCATCTGCCAAGCCCATGCTAGAGCATCCACCTACAGGGCGAAGCACCAGCCTTGTCCTTGCTCCTGCAACCACACTGACAGAAGGACTGGAGCAGGATTGATTCACAGCTGGCTGCAGACACCCGTCTGTTGCTGCAGATGTTAGATTATCCACAAGTGTTACAGATTCCCCATACACATTGTCACCTCTGATCCATGAGAACTACCAGAAGATGCCTGATCCATGAGAGCTACCAGAAGATGCTAGCACCCCATCATTGCTCAGACCAACAGTAGCTTCAAATTTCTGCACGGGGAAGCAGAACTTCACAGGGCTGCTGAGATAGCAGGGGATGTTTCTCATAGGAAGAGTTCTGGTTTATGAAGTCCAGTCCTTCCCTGTTGCAGGCGGTTACAGCCTCCCTAACAAATTCATCTTGTTCTGCCTTTACTAAGATTTTTCTCCCAATCACCTCAATTGCAAGAATTTTCTGAAATATCATTAGAAACCTCACAATTTTTAGCTTGGCCATATTCATGGTCAGTGTATAGCTATTCACTCTATTATCCTTTTGTCTAAGCAGCTTTTTTTACCTCCTTATCATTTAATCCCTGGCAGAGAGTAATCACACTCCCTCCCAGGCTTTGATTTGTTAAACTAAGCAACCCACATGCCTGCAGCTTTATTGTGCAGGACAGGCTCCCCAAATGCTTTCATAATGTGATGTGTTGGCTGAAAGCGTCCTGTAGGGTCAACTTCTTCTGCCAACAGTCATTCAAGAATGTATTCAGTCTCACCAATACACAGCCTTTCTCTGTCCCTAATGGAAACACTTTGACTGATGCCTTCTTTGGTAGTAGGGGTTTTTTTACACAGTCACATCTCAGAGGTCACTCCTAAAAAGACCGGCTAACTCAGTAGTTGATTTTATCAGTCATTTGCTACTGATTATTTCCCAGCTTGCAGCAGAAATTCTCATTCTTCCAGAAATGAAGGAAACTGCACTGATTGAGAAACAAGTTGCTGCCACCCTTTGAAGATCTCCTACCACGAAGTCCTAAAGGTTTGTGGCTAACCAGTCCAATAGTGCCAAGTTGAGGTGTGGGTTGGTGTGTGGTTCAGAATGGGGTGATGGGGAAGTAAGCCTGAAATAATACTTGGCCTTTGACAAGAAGACGTCCTGAATTGTGCTGGGTGGAACTCACCCAGTCATAAATTGTCCTCCACAAAAAGCGAGTATGTTACACCTACTGCTCTGTGATACATGAATCAATTGAGGGGTTGCTTGAAGGGTTGAAGATGAAAATGTCAAAACTTGTGGGGAGTCATTACAGGCCTAGATAGAAGTGAATAATTTGTAAATGTCTGTTAGTACTTTTAATTCAAATATATCCCACTCCTAAACTTGTGACACTGGCCAAGTTGAGCATGCACATCGGCAAATGGCCAAGGGCCCTATCATTTGGGCAATGTGGGATTCTGGTAAAAACATCCAGACATACATGCGGCAAGCCTACACTGTAGATATACACATTTTTTGGTATATTACTTTGACTGTCAGATGATAATGAATCAGAAGTGAAAAAGAGGAAATACTTAAAACCGATTTCCCCTGCCCCTGTCTGTAATGCTAGGAAGTAATGAGAAACCAGACTGTTTATTTCTGTACTTCACGGGGGAATTGTTATGGGGGTTGTGAAAGTTCCCTCTTTCCTCCCCGGTGATGCAACTTCACGAAAAAAAGCGCATCTTGGCATGATTTCATAACCCTAATGAGGGCCACGGCTGAAGCGCAGCGTGGGGAAGCCTGCAGAGGACCTGCAAGGGGTCTAACGCGGCCCAGTTCAGCGTGGCGATGGAGGCTGCGCGCCAGCGGCTGTCACCTGAAGCGGCTGTCAGTCAGTCAGTCAGTCAGCTGAAGCGGCTGTCAGTCAGTCAGTCAGTCACCTGAAGGCAGTCGACGGCCGCTTAGGGAGAGCGAAGGCCCGGTCCGGAGAGGGCGGGTGAGCAAAGCCCTGGTGCCTCGGCACAACGGCGCCCGGCCGCGGTGGGCTGCAGCTCTGGGACTGCTGCAGGCCACAGCACCGCCTTACAGCACGGCATTACCTCACGTCAGCCGTTCGGGTCGCAGTTTTTCTCTCTTTAGCGACCACAGGAATTAAATAACTTAGGGCTTGACCGCTTTCGTATTTGCTATAGCACGTGCGCAGAATTTTGGCTGGCGTAAGGACGGCAACGTTCAGTCGGATCGCAAAAAGCAGCAGGCAGACGCTCTACGCTTGAAAACCGGTTTTAAAAGCCGGCTTCGCTCCCCCGCAGCCCGGCACTCCACAGCAGCATCCGGGGCTCCGTGCGGCCCGCCCCACCTGTGCGGGGCGGGTTGCGGCGGCCGCCCCGCAGGCGCCGGCGGAGATGGTGCCCGACCCCGGCCCCGGCCCCGGCCCGGGCCCCGGCCCGGGCCCAGCCACCGCCCGCCCGCCCCCCCCCACCCCGCGGGCGGGGGCGGCGCCCGCTCCCTCACAGCGGGGCGGCCCGCGGCGCTGCGGCCCCCGCCCCGCCCCGGCCGGCACTCGGCGCCCGCCATGGCGGGGCTGGGGCAGGGGTGTGCGGGGAAGGCGCCGCTGCTGGTGAAAATCGTGATGGCCGGGGAGTCCTGCGTGGGGAAGACCTCCATCGTGCGGAGGTACACGGAGCCCGGCTCGCCGCCCGCCGGGGCTCCCACCTCCTCCTACTTGGCCACGATCGGTGAGTGACCGCGGGCCGGCGGCGGCCCCCAGGCAGCCGGCCCCGCCGGCGCCCTCCCGCAGCCGCCGGGCTGGCACCTGCCCGTGCCCGCCGGGCGCCCCCGCGGCCCGCCGCCCCTCGGCGCCCGCGCCCCGCGCCCCCCCGCGGTGCCCGCCAGGCCGCCGCACGGCCCCCGCAGCCCGCCGCGAAGCGGAGCCCCGCCGGCGGGCGGCTGCGTGGGCACGCCCGCGCTCGCCGCACGCCCCGAGGGCCTGGCGAGTGTCCCAGTGGGCCGGCAGCCGCCTGGGCGCCCGCTCGGCTCCCCCACCGCCGCGGGCGCGCCTCATGCCCGCAGGCCGCGGGGGCACGGTTCAGACACGACCTTCCCGGCACCGACGGCTCGGCACTGCCCGTCTTGGAGCTGTCACATCTCCCTCTGTTAAACTGGTCGCTGTGTCCGGCCACGACTAGCAGCTTAAACCTTCGCGGAGGTTTGCCAGGCTGTCGGGAAACGTGTCAGCCTCGCTCCCGCACCTCTTTGTGCCGGCTGTCACGCTGTCCTTGCTGTTTGTCTGAGGCATTCGGAACCGAATCTTTTTTAAAAACTTTTGAAAACAACTTGTTTCTTAATGTTCCTTGTTGCCCGCGACGCCGGATGGAGGCCCTGCTGCTGTACACCTCTGCAGGTGCAGAGAAAACGGTATCTACCTCAAAGAGGTGTCAGACATCAGTAAAATATCCAGTTCCTCCATCTTGCATGCTAGAAAGGGATTTAACCTTGTGCTAATAATTTTAACGGTGTGAAGTCAAGATACCTTCTACCATAGGTAGCTGCATGCATGATCATTAAAGCAGAGCCATTGGTGTGATGCAGATAACTAGCCCTGCCAGACCAAGGCAGTTTTGTGCTGCGCCACCATGCTGTCTTCCCACCGCCTCTGCAGATGGGAGGTGATGGGGAACTCCTCACTGCCGTGGTACGCCAGCCCCACTGTGCCATGGGGAACGGCAAGTTGACCATCCACATGCTGAAAACAGGGTCATCAGCATGAAAACCTGTAATGTGGGTGCGGTGGTTTGATTTGCTGTGGAGGTTTTCCCAATTTCTGATTGGGAAATTCTAATTTTTAAAAGTTTGTGTGTGTGTGTGTGTTAAGAATTATTTTTCATTTTCCATGCTCTTGAAGAGACAGTATGAACAAGAAATTGCATGCTCCTGCATTTGGAATATGCATGGCTCTTTTATACATTTTTCGGTGTGGGAGGAGTTGGTGTAACTAAATAAGTAACAGGTAGTAGCTGTGGCAGCAGTTCGTCCAGGGAATTACTTAATGTATGTGAGATGACTTGACCTGCCCACATGAGAATTGCTGAACTTGAACCACTTTTTATTTTCTTGCCCATTCTTGCAAAGCAGCTTCTGAAACCAACACAAACAAAAAGGGAAGAACACAACTAGCAGTGAAATAATGAAATTGATCCTTACAACAGGCAACTTGTTACCAGGCTTAGCAAGGAGTACCAAAGAATGGCCGTGAAAATAAACATCAGCTTTGTTGATGTGTTTTATATTGGAACATAGATTCCTGACCATGAGGTTGTTATTTTGAGACACAATTTCTTTTAATTCAGTCCACTGTGGAGTCAAAAACTCTTGTATGGTGGTAATATTAAGAATATATTTTCCAAGTTGTGGGTTGAAATACTTTAAGGAATAGTTAAGATAAAAGAGTTTTGTGGCAGTTATGGACTGAGATTAACCTTATTAGTTTTATTACTGTTCCTGAAACCTATTCTTGAGAGATATAAAAACTTTTTAAGCAAATGTTTATCTGAAATGTAAATGAATCATCCACATGTGGTATTTGTTATCCGAATGTGATTTTAAAGTAATTTCTGAAATACCGTGTTCCATTTAGTTCCATCTTAGGAGGTATATTAGAGCTCAGACTTTTAAAACAAATGGGATTGTGAGTGATGGCTTCCAAAAGAGTAATGTTGGAAGTTTCTTTTTAATGAAGTCGGCTACAACCGAGAACATGGCCTATAGGTTGTGGCCCGTAACAGTGTAAAGGAAGAAGACACAATGCAATGGTTTTTCTGTTCGTGATGTGTTCTCCCTCTTTGTTGACATCATCAAAACAAATACCTGTTTTCATCTGGATGCCTGTTTCATACAAGCTCAGTCAAATGATCCCTGCCTGTCATGCAGCCTACTGCATGCTCATCTGATGTTAATTGATTTTTCACCCTACCCGTCCAGCTGGAACAGTGATTTGAGTAGAGGGAAGATTATCCAGGCTGTGCATTCTCTCAGCCATCTGAGTTCCCTGACAAAACCATCTGCCACCACCTTCCTTAGTGGCAAAGGGTCATAGGCACAGAAGTTAAAAGGTTGTTGAAAGTCTCATTTCTGTGTCATGATGAATCACAGGTTCGTATTACTAGGAAAAATCCTAGTGTTATTGCTGGGGGGGGGGGGGGGAACCCCAAACAAACATTTTGTAGTAGGCTCCAGTAGTAGTGAACTTTTCTAAAATTATATATTTTATGGAAAAAAAAAATGCATCCACAATAAATTTTCATTGAAAGCTTTTTATGCAGCACTTAAACACTCAAGGCTGGGTGCCCTTCCTCCTCTTCAATTACACAGTTTGGGTAAATTATAAGCAGTTATAGTTTTCTAATTAAACTTATACGCATCATAAGGCAGATGCATTGTATTATGAATAGACTATAAAGAATAAATGTTTTTGTTTAAACAATGGCATTGCATATAAAGCCATAGAGAAAGTTTATGAACAAAAAACCCCTTTGTATACAAGCGAGCAGGATTCTGGTCTCACAGGCTGCGAGTTTGTTATTTTGCTGTATTACAGTGGCTGTGGTCCTGCAGCACACATATTTTCTGTGAGAAATGTTTCTGTAGTGGTGTGAGTCCTCCCAAACCTGTCATAGTTGAAAGTGGTGCAACTCCCACTTTAGGATTAAAAAAAAAAAAGAAGATAATTTTATTTTTACTTTTTCCTCAAAAGGAAACTTCTGCTTTTTTAATGCCTATATTTAAAAAAAAAATAATTAAGAGTGAGGTTGCAAATTCAAGTGATTTACACATTTTTTCTAATGCGCGATAAATTAAGAGAACCAGTTCTGAAGTCTGTGTAGATTCCCTGATACTTTAGAAGAAAATAAAGTAGAGCTAATCAACAAAAATGAACCATATTGAAGTAAAGATGTCCTGTGTTATTAACGCTAGTAGTAATCTGCATCTTAATTCTTTTTTTTTTTTTTTTAAGAAGGCTGGATTTTTTTTTTTTCGCTCTTACTTTCCTAACAAACCATCTTATCCCAGGAGTTGTTCTTCTTACCAAAACAGTAATTATTAGTACTTGTGACTGCTCAGATACCAGTCCGCTTCAGATATCCCTTGACATGTACAGGAAAAGAGTCTGACTCAAGTAATGCACCAACAGCTGGTAAAGGTTAAGTATGGGTAGGAGTAACACGGTGGAAACTCAACCCACAACATCTCACTGGGCATTTGCCAACTGACCAACTGCTTCCCTGTTTCTAGAGTTGAAGATGCTGTATGACAGTAAGTGGGCTAGGTAGAACCTGCACCTGGGCATGGACCACCCTCTGTCCCTGCTACCACTTGCATCCTGCTAAGCTGCTCAAACTCATATCTTCTCTGGATAAACGTATTTTTTTTAGTCTTTTATATCAGGAACTTGCCAGCTGTATTGGGGTGAAAAGTGTGTTGTAATTTTCTCTTTGAAGAGGACTTTTGCAGATGGCCAAAGACTATTTTATAGGTATTGAGGGAACAGAGGAGCAATTCACAGCTGAGTTCCCCTGCGGCTGACTATCTTGATGCTTTTTAGACCTAATTGTCTTTAAGGTGCATCAGTCCTAACATTGGCATATTTATTATTTGGAATATAAAGAAAGGAAATTAATCTCATGGCTATAAAACTTGGAAATAACAACTAGAATTTGAACTTCTACTCAGCATACCTCTTCTTGGTTTTATTTGACAGCTTAAAAGAAGCAAGTACAAGCTGTTGCATTCAAATAACATTCATCTCAAGAGCAGTAATCAATGCTCGCTTTGTTATGTTGATCATGTTGTATAATACATGGGCCTAAAAGCATCTGAAATCTGTGAGCTGTCTTTGGCATTGTATTTCTCATTTTTCTTTTCTGTCTTTCCAATTTGCTAAGTTTGCTGGAAATTTCATATAAAGACATGAACAATTCATGCATGCAGAACATATTGACTTCTGTTTTTCACTAACATTCATTGACCTTTTAGGTCAATAAATTTTGAAGTTGACTTAAGAAGTCAATAAGCCTTATTTTAATTTAGATTAAGTTTTAGTCTGATTCAGCACTCTGCTTCCCTTTCTATAAATAAAAAAAAGCTTATAGTAATTTATTATTAAAATGTATGTCAACTAAGAACTGTTTCCTCTAGGTCTGGGAATCCCTGGCTGGATTCTAATTTTTTGATGTATTCCCAACGCGCCATTTGAAAGTGACATTCCAGCCTTCCAGTGCGTACTCTGTCCTTCTCAACTGCTCTAACATCAGCTGTAGAAAGTGATACAGATAATTAAACAAAACCGTGTGAATGTTTTCCATCACGTTGGAATTTCACCTTACATGAGCAAATTTGACTTAAATTACATTTCCATCTGACATTATTAATTCCATCAAGGAAGCTTTGTGTAATATTAATTACAGATACCAATTATATTATTTCATCTTTCCTTTCCATTGGAGCTTCAATAAAAATTCATCAAGTGAAGGACATGATTATCATAATAATTTTAAAAACCTACCTAAACTCTTTTACCACAGATACACACAGAAATGTTAATAGCATTGGAATCATGCATGTGAGAGTGTACTTGTCAAAGTTTTGTGCACAATACATCCATCAGTAAAACGGAAGGGAGCATTTCCTTTACTGCATTTTTGGTTTATTGCCATGGATGCTTTCCTTTGATGAAGTCATTTGGCAGACAGGTTCTTAGAGAAATCAGTGCAATGGTATTAATTTAAAATTTTTGTGCTTTTTCAGTCTGTTTAGTTCTTTCAGTTGTCATTACTACTAGTGAAAAGCCACTCAAGTCATGTTAAGTAGCCATATTTTGACCTTATGGAATTTTGACCATGCAGTATGGCCAGCTATTGCAATGTCACCTTGACTTCACTTAATATAATTGACAAAAATAGCCTTATTGTTTTTCAGTGGGAAAAAAAAATGAGCAGAGAAATTATAGAATGGTATTTCAAATTTCAGCACTTGAAGTAATTGGAAAAAAAATGGTTAACTGTGAGGAAATGCATCACTCTAAGATGGCAGCTGATAGCTGGCAGATTCTAATATGAAGATTGAAGCTCTAACAACCCATAAATCCAGGTATCATCTACCACATTTGGAGTACTAATTTGATAATATAATAAAGGAAAATACTATAAATTATCAGGAAAGTATCTTTGAGGAGAGATCTGTAGTGTATGTAGAGACAACATTCTGCACTGATTTCAAGTGCTAATGCTTGCTTTTAGCATTAGCACTCTGCATCTGGGATACACAGTGATTAAGGCTGTAGAGACAATTATCTTCATTTTGTGAAATCTAGTGTATGTTTGTCTTTGTATATAACTAGTGCAGCTAATTCCTATTCATGTTCATGTAACCCTAGATTATTTTTTTTTAGGGATTTGGAAGTAAGGACAGAAAAATGGTGTTGTGCATGTAACAGCTTTGTAAGCATTTCTACCTCCCCATTCATAGCTGCCATGCTGTTGTGATGAAACTGGAAACAACTGTAATCGCCAGTATATCTGCCAAGTATTACTGTGCATAGGCCATGAAACTGCCGTCATGTCACTTGCCTATTCATGGAAATACCTATACGTAGTGTCAGAGTATCTGCACCTTTGCTTTGACCTGCCCCTCCATTGCTTTGTATTGGCATTGCTTTGTATTGTATTTGTGTAATGTATTGGCATATAGTTGTGTTCACCATTGAATAATTCCCTTTTACAACTTCCATTTTGAATGTATGTGGTTGGCTAGTTATTCTTTGTTTGATACAGTTCCTTTTCACTTTTTGTTCAAACCTGCATGATAACTAGAGCTAAGAAACAATTTTCAAAAGGAATTCATGCTATGAGAAATGTTTCTTCTTTCTTCTAGGCATTGATTTTAAAGTAAAGCCAGTAACGTTTAATGGTACAAGAGTGAAACTTCAGATATGGTAAGTTTTAATTTATATCATAAATGAGACCCAGCTAAATTACATTACAGCATGAAAAATCTCATCTGCTTTTAATTGCATGTCTTCCTAAAGTGGAATTGTTCCTACTAGGTCATTTTAAAATTTGAATTTGGCCTAGGGGAGCATATTTTTTGCAGCAACTAATGTAGTTAAAAAGAGGGTTGTCGCTAGGCTGCTTCAATAATAAAACTTCGCTGTTGCAGCATACAAACAATGCGGATCTATGATCCATATTAAGTATATTTAATTGTATAGGAACATTGAGGGAAGTGACAAAGCAAGAAAATTTGATATTTTGTTACCCATCAAATGTATGTTCAAAAGGGTCACTGAGAGCTGGTAAGATGAATCTTCAGGAACCTACACTCTATTTTTTGGTTTTTTGAGGTTTTTCTAAAGGCTGTGTAGGGCTACTGACAGCCATCTTTCTAGGCATCCAATACTGAAGGTTATCTATATTTACCAGTATTTAACTTCTCAGGAAGTAACTCTGTATATGATTTATCCAGTATTAGATGTGCAGTTACTCCATGTCGGGTTTTAATACAAAAGTCTTGGAGACTTGTTTACAGCTTTCTTAAGGTATAATTATGTGTAGGAATCTCTGCATCCCTGTATTTTATGGCTTTTTCCCCAAACCTACCTTTGATCTAAACCAGTTTACTGTCTGTGTCACAGTTAACAAATGTTAGAATATGGGATGTCATCTGTCTCCTGCAGTGCTTGTACTCCAGATTTATTTTTTTTTTAATCACCTGACTTGTAGTGATCTTATTGATTAACTGTATATAAAGAAGCAATGATGGGCTTGAAGTTACACTCAGACTTCAACCACTGGTTTAGCTTCCCTAGTAGGGCTGTATTATTCAGAATAAATTTCCAGTGTATTTCTTTCTCTGCTGTGTCTGGCACCCAGATTTTCTCTCATCCTTATCTTTTCTTGTTCCTTTCATGTTAGGGTACACCATTCAAAGTTTGGACAATACTCCTTAAAATAAAGTGATTTTTCTTGGGGGTTCTGCAGTTTGATCATCTTTTTTGTTATTGTTGTTTGTTTGTGTGTGTGTGTGATTTCTTAAAATTTCTTTCAGGGATACTGCTGGCCAGGAACGATTCCACACACTCAGTACCAGCTATTTTCGTGGTGCACAAGGCTTTGTTCTTGTATATGACATCACAAGTCTGGACAGTTTTCGAAGTATAACGAGCTGGATGAAAGACATACATGAGGTAAATATATCTAACAGTGGTTGATCTCTTAATGAAGTTAGTTAATGAGTTACTGCAGTTAATGTTTTAAGTGACTGCATGAGATTTATTCTTGTTCCTTGAGCTGTATGTTTCTAACCAGAATTTCTTACGTTTAACTCAGCACACAGTATGACAGTAGGATTAATGTTATCTGAAACTGGAATACAGTGTAGATTATACAGGAGAAGGCCATGGTGAGGCAGGAGTGTTTTCTGAGGTACTTTTAAAACATAGCTTCCAATCCAGTTTTGCACATGCTGAGTTACGGTGCTTTTGTCACTGGTGTGGCTACATACAAGCCAGTCTCCATGAGCTCATCCCGGGATTTTAATTGGCTTCCATGGTCAAAATTCCATATCACAACCAGTGATTTCTCTTTCCTAATTTCATTACTTTAGTGTAGTTACCTCATCCCAAGAATCCAAAGAAACAAATCAAATGAAACATCCTTTTCGACCTTGCCAGATGTTCCCTTTGAGAGGATGGTTTCAAGAATCATAGAATTATTTAGGTTGGTAAAGACCTTTAAGATCATTGAGTCCAACCACAAACCTAGCACTGCCAAGTCTACCACTAAACCATGTCCCTAAGCACCATATCTACACGTCTTAAATACCTCCAAGGGTGGTGACTCAACCACTTCCCTGGGCAGCCTGTTCCAGTGCTTGACAACCCTTTCGGTGAAGAAATTTTTCTTAATATCCAATCTAAGCCTCCCCTAGCACAGCTTGACGTTTCCTCTCGTCCTGTCACTTGTTACTTGGGAGAAGAGACCGACACCCACCTCACTCCAACCCCCTTTCAGGTAGTTGTAGAGAGCGATAAGGTCTCCCCTCAGCCTCCTCTTCTCCAGGCTAAACAACCCCAGTTCCCTCAACTGCTCCTCATGACACTTGCTCTCTAGACCCTTCACCAGCTTTGTTGCCCTTCTCTGGACACACTCCAGCACCTCAATGTCTTTCTTGTAGTGAGGGGCCCAAAACTGAACACAGGACTCGGGGTGTGGCCTCACCAGTGCCCAGTACAGGGGGACGATCACTCCCCTGCTCCTGCTGGCCACGCTATTTCTGTTACAGGCCAGGATGCTGTTGGCCTTCTTGGCCACCTGGGCACACTGCTGGCTCCTATTCAGCCGGCTGTTGACCAGCACCCCCAGGTCTTTCTCTGCCGGGCAGCTTTCCAGCCACTCTTCCCCAAGCCTGTAGCGCTGCGTGGGGTTGTTGTGACCCAAGCGCAGGACCCGGCACTTGGCCTTGTTGAACCTCATACAACTGGCGTTAACCCATTGATCCAGCCTGTCCAGATCCCTCTGTAGAGCCTTCCTTCCCTCAAGCAGATCAGCACTCCTGCCCAACTTGGTATTGTCTGCAAGCTTACTGAGGGTGCACTCGATCCTCTCGTCCAGATCATTGATAAAGATGGTAGAAACAGAACTGGCCCCGATACTGAGCCCTGGGGAACACCACTTGTGACTGGCCGCCAACTGGATTTAACTCCATTCACCACAACCCTTTGGGCCCAGCCATCCAGCCAGTTTTTTACCCAGCAAAGAGTACGCCTGTCCAAGCCATGAACAGCCAGTTTCTCCAGGAGAATGTTGTGGGAGGTACTGGGGGAGGAAAAGGAGAATCCGTTTTTGGTGGCAGTGAGCTGTCGGTCTGATCAGCTGCTTGTGGTACTGCAGCCAGAAACATGTACTTTCATGTGACATAGGAAGTGATTCAACAGCACATGGCTGCCAGGCGGGGGTGTGTTCCCACCTCCCTTCCTGCTTCTGAAGGTTGGCTCCCACTGTGCTGCTTCTGGAGCTCGTCAGAGCCCAGCAAGGTTCACTCGGACTTTCTAACATGGTAGAAAACTTAACACAGCAAAACCAGTTGAGTGGTTTTCTGCTGCATCAGTTAGTCTTAAGAGGTTCATAGACAGGTCTAACAGTTATTTGAGTTGGCGCAAGGTAAACAGGAGTAAGAAGGCCAGGAGGAGAACATGTGGGAACAATGTGAAGGAGGAACCAGGGAGGGGGGGAGTGGGCAAGCCCTTAGACATCAGATAATTCAGCTGCCTGTAACCCTGTACCCTGACTCTTTATTGCTAGGTCTCTCTTGATGTGTTCTCTGTTAGGTAGAGGCAGGTCAGTTTTAGAATGAAATAGTTCTCCTGGAAGGGACCTACAATGATCATCTGGTCCAGCTGCCTGACCAGTTCAGGGCTGACCAAAAGTTAAAGTATATTATTAGGGGCATTGTCCAAATGCCTCTTAAACACCGACAAGCTTGGGGCATCGACCGCCTCTCTAGGAAGCCTGTTCCAGTGTTTGACCATCCTCTTGGTAAAGAAACGCTTCCTAATGTCCAGTCTAAACCTCCCCTGGCGCAACTTTGAACCATTCCCACGCGTCCTGTCACTGGATACCAGGGAGAAGAGCTCAGCACCTACCTCTCCACTTCCCCTCCTCAGGAAGCTGTAGAGAGCAATGAGGTTGCCCTAAGCAGTAACATGGAAGTTTGTAGTTAGCGTGCTTGTGTAAGTTAGTATGCTTTTGTAAGAATCCAAGCAAGATAGCACTCTTTGTTGATTAAAATCAAGTAAACATTCAGGTAGTTTTTGTAATACTCTGTGAATTGGTAGGAATATGACATGATGGATGAGAGAGTTCATCTTGGGAAAGTGGGCTCAAAATAAAACCATCAAATGCATCCTTTTCTCTCTTCACAGCTTCAGTATACGGATGAATTAATGAACTACACATGGTCATATAACCAATAATATATACGCAGGATATCTTAAACTGTTGGTAAAACACTACATTTACGTTACCTCAGTATTAAGAACATTAATATGGTGACCTAGCATGTCATAATCCTTGACCTTCGAGCCATCTTAGAAGTCTTGGTGGCAACAGAGCCTAACTTGAGTAATGTGTTACAAAGGAGATTTGATGATACAATATTCTTACTGGCTTGTCTGCACACCCTTCCAACTAATACACGTTTTATTACTTTGTTAAGAAAAGTGTGTTTCCTTCTCCTGTTAGGCAAACCAACAAAAGTTATAACTAGATATGTCACTGGTGGTACAGTTTGATGATTAGCTAAGATTTAACTCAGTGCACAGTATGATAGTAGGTGTAGTGTTATCTGAATCTGAAAATGTAGATTATCCATATATATCAATTTTTATATACATAAAGACATGTATATACACGTGCATCTATTGATATGTGTATGTGTGTGTATACATATATATATATATATAGAGAGAGAGATACATATATAAAAAATACTGACCTACCTTCATACTGCCTTCAAAGGGGTCATTTTGTTCTCTTGTCTTTAATTAGATCAACAGGATGGCTGATTCAGTGGGCTACAATGCACAACCACAAATGCAAAGAAAGTATCAGAACCATGTGGCTGGAGTGGAGGGAAGGATGGGACTAGCTCTTCTAGCCAACATGCAGGGTTAGGGCTGCTGAAGTCAATCAGGAAATCACACTTGCACAAGACTACTTGCTGTTTGTGACACTTAAAAGCTTTCATGTAAACATACTCAAGCTATTAATATTTAGATTGTTTAATCTTAACCCTGAAGGTACTTCGTTAGTTTAAAATTTTAAAAATGGAAAAAAACTCAATTTAAAACAATTTCTGGGAATGTAAATTGCATGATTGATTGTACCAATCTCAAAACTAGCAATTAGTGAGTGTTGTAGTAGAGCTAGATAATAATAAAAAATTTAATTTAGTCCTAGTGGGATATCAATTTCTGAAGTGTCTTGGTGAAAATATATGGGGCCATTCATTGCAAAAGAAGTGTTTTTAAGCAATAACTGTTAAAACACAGGGCATTTCATGAAAATTAATTACTCACTGGAGGTTGGTGACATTCCCTGCATTTACTTTGGTCTGTGAATGCAAACCAGTATTTAATTCCCCACAAATGGCCAGTATCAAAGTGGCTGTTGCTACAGCACCCCTAAAAATGTGCAAATGTAGACATTTAAAAAAAATTTTAAAAGACAAACAGATACAGGTTTCATTACACGTCAGACTAATAGGTAATGTAAAGCCTGCATCTGAACAAATCAAACAGGATTTTTTGGAGACAATTCAGTTATTACATTATGCTCTCATTTTTTAATTCTGTGTACATAGAGATTTTAAACAAAGTTTTTTAAAAATCTATTCAGTGTGCTAAGCCATTCTTATAACAGTTGAAAATAACAATAAGCAATTCAGCATTCCTAAAAACTCCATTGATTTTATAAAAACTAGCCAGTCAGTGCTATTACAATCATATTACCAGTAATGTTCTCATTGTATTTCAATTATTTTAAGTGTGGAATACAGCAGCTTTCCTATTAAAAATGAATTATTGTTCAAGGAAGTTCAAGACATAAATATGCTGCCATATCTGTATTGTTGTAATACTTGTATTCAGAACTAGAGGAAACTAAGTAACATGACTGTACTTAAAAAAGCTTACTTGCAGATTAATATCTTAGGACATTATTGGCAAAAAAATTGGATTTGTAATGCACTCATTAGGAGCATGATAATTGCAGGAAAACTACTTTAGAACCTGAAACCATTCTTTATTTGTAGGATTGTGGGTGATGTCCAATTTGTTAAGGTGTTCCTCTTGTCTGCTGACATGGCTTTTAGCTATTGTATGCAGCTGTTCTCAAAAGCTGATTCTGTTTGGCCTTTAAAAATCAGATACAAGTAACTGTGTACCAAATCCATTTGCAAAGAACAGTTCTTTCCAGGCTGTTCTGAACAAACTTCCAACTAACACATGAGCAAAAAGTTCCTCAAAATAGGTCAAATGCTCAAACAGGTGCCCAGAGATGATCTGGAGATACTTAAAACTCAATTTAACAGGGTCTTGAGTAAGCCTGACCTGACTTTGAAGTTGGCCCTTCTTAGAACAGGGGATTAGACCAGATGACTTCCAGAAGTCCTTGCCAACTTAAATCACTCCGTGATTCATGCATGGCATCTGGGTCTCCAACAACTTTTGACATAGATGGTAGGCCCTAGTTTTCTTTTAAATACACTGGACTGATTTTCGTTGTGCTAGTCTGCTGGTGTGGCATGAAGATGGCATTACCAGTTCCTAATGATTATCTGCTGGAAATTCTCTGCTAGCACAGAATTTTCTGCATGGGGAGGACAGATTCATTTTCTCATGAAGTAGCAAGTCTCGGTGACGCAATTTAGTGTTCTTGGAATATATTAGCTTTCTATTTATGCTCTCTGAAAGAAGTGACTCCTCAACCAGGATGTGACATGTATGGCTGTGTTGGGTTACGGCCGTTTTTTCATAGTGCCCTCTTCTGGTTCGGTGCATTAGATGCATCTGAGAGTTGGGAACCTGGACTGTCGTTTGGTGTTTCTGCATCATACTTAAATAAATGCACCACAGCAAAATGCTTTACAAATGTAAATTAGCTTGACTTCAAACTCTTCTGAGTTTTTCGTCTTTAGATGGGAAAGCTTGGTGCCAAAAGCATCGAATTGTTCCAGTTCATAGGTGGGTTTGTTGTTACAACTCTGATTAGAACTGAAAATTCTTGTTCTTGTCACTCTGCTAAATTGGTTTATCTCTAATCCTAGACTAGTTTGAGGATAAATTGGTTTATATCTAATCAAGTCTAAGTTTGCTAACAGACAAATTCTGCCATTTGTACAATTCCACTGTAGTCCTGGAAACCAGGCATTTGTAATTGAGGTCATCATGTGGCACTTACTTAGAAAAGTATATGGAAAGAGTCATATGTATAGGAATCATAATATGAACACTGCCTGTGTGATGCTGTCAAAGAGATTGTGGGGACAATGTATTCCTAACAAATTATTCTTCATTAATACAAAGGATCGGTTTCTAGTGTCATTGTCTGGTGAGTAGGAGGAGGAAACTTCCCAGCTTTACGGCCTTCCCCAGCTCAGCCTTCATCTTGCAGCATGAGCATGCATATTTCTGTCTCCTCTTCAAATCTGCAAAATTATATTAATGCTACATTTCTTCCTCAAATACAAACTAATTAAGCATTACCATAGTGTATGTATCAGATCGGAGTTCTTGATTTCACTGTTTTGACCTGCAAACAAACTTCTGTTCCCTTTTCAAACTGTAATCAGTTAGTATCAACATCATGCAGCCCTGCACAGCTACACTCTGGAAATGTGGTGGAGGGACAAGATGGTGATTCTGGATAGACAGCTTTATGCAACAAGGAGTCTGGATGGGCTTTGGGTCATCACGCTCGATTTGCTGCAGGGGAGGGTTGAGGCCAGCCATTACACGGTAGGGTCTGTGCTCACCATTTAAAAAGCGAAGGGATAGTTTCTCCCAATAACCTTTAAGTACAAATGTGATGTAGTTCTCTTTCGATAAAGGTCTCCGTGCTACTTTTGACACATAATTTCACAGCACTTCTGTGAAATAGTTTTCCCTGCAAAATGAGAACAAGTGCAGAAAAAAAGACCTAACATTGGGGCGGGGAGGAATTACATAGAAAAGGGATGAGCAAGATACTTTCCCTTTTGCATTCTTGATTTCTGTTAATCGCCACATAGTCAAGGAGTTGGGAATTTACCTGGTTGAGTGCACAGGCTAGGTGAAAGTTGAGCAGTACTGTAATTAGTTCAGGGCGTGGATGGATGGCTCCTATCACAGCAGGCTGCTGAAGCACACCATGGTATTACCGTGTGGGAGTGCGGTGTGCCTAGTCCGGTCCCTGGCACTGGTACGTTTGAGGCTCTGGCACTGCTCCCTCCTGTGGCCACCGGTCACAGCAGCCTGGCTTCTGCTACCACTGGCTCCAACTGCCAGGGAATCCAACGGGGGAAAAAAACCTTTTGCTGAGACCTGATGGCTCCACACTCTTCAAAAAAACTTGGTCAGTCTCGACTCCAATTTTTGGAGACAAATATAGTGCTGATATTTCTTTTTTGGACGTTTAAAAAAGAATCAGGTAGGTTTTCTCCAAGGTCAGATTATTTTTATTTTAAATTTCAGTAAAATGTGAATTCTGAAATGTTAAAACCAGGAGAAAAACTGAGGAGAGTGAACCAAAAAATCTGGATGTATTTTTGACATACCAAGGCAAAACACTTTCTTTTTTCACTTCTCAAAAAAAAAAAAAAAAAAATTTCTTTTTGCCTTGATGAAATTGATGAAATTTTTAATAGTATTTTTCCATGACATGTGAAAAAAATGTTTCCTGACTCTATTAGCTTAGTCAGTGCTGACTTGCATAATAGCATCTTAACAACTGTGAAATAACTATCCTCTTTTTAGCTATAGATTTTGCATTTGGAAAGCTTATTCCTGAGCTATAAATAAAAGAGGATGAAAATACACAGTGAGCTTTTGGAAGCACTGAAGAGCCATATTTTTGGCCAATTCAAATCAGTGTACCTCTGCAGTTTTTATGCCAACTGAGCACATGGTCAAACTTCTGCCTAGTCGTATTGACTTATTTTTTTAAGACTTCATCTATATAATCAGGTTTCAAAATTTAAAATGGACGTCATTTGGTGTATATTTTTTAGTTTTCTAAAAGCAAGAAACTGCAAGATACCATCTTTAAAAAAAAGGAGTACTTGAGTGCTTTGGTGGAGGATCCATTCAAAGTGAAAATATATTATTACATTATATTAATGTAGAAATAATAGTTATTTGTTGAAATAAATACTTACTGGCCTGGTATCTCTAACCTCCTTTAAATTTTGTTACTATTTGAAGCTGTTTAGAAAGAACACTCGTACTGCAAAAATTTGTGCTGTTTGTACAGAAGTACATTTACAGGATGGTTTTATGGCTTTGTACAGAAAGTGTGCTAGTATTTCCCTGTGACCTTTTATTTCAGAGTAAAGTCAAATGTCACTTGTAAAACCTTCAGCTACATACAGTCTTAAAAAGTTGGTTATGTGATGATATTAAATTGGCTATTTACCCTATTTTAGGGACTGACGTACGTAATTTTATGTAGGAGGACCATTGACCTTAATGAGTAAAGCTTCGATGCATTCTGAAACAGCCAACATTTTGGTCTATTAATCCAGGTTAGATTGATTCTGTATTTTAGGCCTGTACTTTGTACTCTTATGATGAGTTTACTTATTTTAAGACTACATTATCTTGAACATCAGCTGTGGGTATGAAATGAAATTAGCTGACTCTAGAATGAGAGTGGATTAAAAAAAACGAAATAGTGTTCTTCAATAATAAATTGTGCCTACTGCGTACTCTACAAATTAGGCAACTTAGTGGTAAAAGTGCAGATGGACTAAAAATAATGATTCTGTCATCCTTTAATGAATAGAGGTTTTTCTTTGCATTTCTCTTGAGGGGAGGTACGTGTGTCCATGTGTATATGTGTGAGCTCTGGGGAAGACAATTGTCTGTGCCTGGTTTTGTCTTAAGGCAAAGTTATAAAAATTAAGACTTGGACAAAGATCAGAGATTTCATCAATGTCCTTGTAAAGAGACCTGCAGCCTGAGACCAGGCTTTCTGAGTCATCAGAGAAGCTGTGTGAGCATGTACTTTCAGAATATAAGCCATGGAATCAGACCATGTTAACTTTAATTGTCTCTAGATGGAGACCCTCAGGTTCCTCCATTTAAGCATCAAAAGTGGTTTTAAATATTATGATTTTCACAACAAATGTCAGTTTTCAAATTCTACATGCTGTTGCAGAACTGTTCTCTTTCCTTGTCATTATTCCAGTCATGTGTAGTTACAATGGCTTATCTTAAAATAACACTGATGTAAAGCACCCAGTGCATTTCACAGTCATCATGCACGTAACTGGATTAGTGGAACGAAGGATGGAGACAAGGTCAAAAAGCTAGATTTTTCTTCCTTTTGAAATCAATGAGGTTTTTAAATTTTACTTCATTAAAAATCTATTGCCTTCTTCCAAGTGTCTTGGAATAATCAAAGTTTTATGTTGAGTTTTAACACTTTGAATGTAATTTTACTGTCTGTGTGCAAAAGTGAAGCACAGAGAGGTGCTCTCTCAGGTGCAGCAAATTCCTTCCTTTTTACTAGTGAGTGCTGGATGTAGACCAGACTAATGCTAATCCATAAACCCATTACTTTAGGGAGGGCAGTGTCTGTGAATCTGGGGCATTTCCAGTCACTTTAAAGCCTCAAGATGGAGCATTCATCAGAAGATGGTGCCCATGCACCGTATACTTTATATCTTCTGAAAGGGGTTGCAAATTATGCCCTGCAATTGTGGTGGCTTTTTTCTGCTCTTTGCAGTATTGCTTTTTCCTCTGAATCCCAGTAACTGATGGAAAATATTTCCACAGATGAAAAGGTCAGGACAGAATTTAGCCTTTACTTTCAAGTAAATGAAGTGTTGAAGGTTAGTGTGAGCTGAAGGTGAAGGGCTTTTGTTGTTTGCTTTTTTCTTACTTGACACTTATTAATGCTGGTTCTCTTTTAGAAAGCAGGTGATGAAGTGGACGTAATACTGTTGGGCAACAAGTGTGATAAGGAGTCAGAACGTGTAGTTCCAAAACAGAAAGGAGAAAAGGTATTGATGACTGGTACTTTCTTTGGGTTCTCCTGAGTATCTTAATATGTGACTGTGAGCTGTTGCACTGAAAATGATAAAAAGCTCCTGAATTCAAAAAATTCTATTAGGAATTGCTCCAGAAGAACAGTTGTGGAGTTCTGGAGTGGTTGGGGTTTTTTAACATATGAGCAGAGATGCATTAAGTAACTCCTAGCTGATCTCTTTAGAATACCAGTTTTTATTTTAAAGGTTAAAATGTACCTTAAAAGTATTAGGCGTTACGACAGAAATCTTACATTTTTAATTAAAACTAAAAATATTTTAAAGTCTGCATTTTCAGAGTACTGTTTTAATGTGGAATTCTAAAATATAACGCATAGTACATTGTGCATAGTTTTTTCTGGTGTCTGATACGCCCATCAATGATTTTTTTGCTACAGCCTGACTGTGAAGAACTATTCTGGCAGCCTGTGCACTGTGATCTCCATTGTCTGTGAATAGCCCTAAGTAATACTGGACAGATACATTTATGGAACATCCAGCTCCCCTAGTTCTAACTGTGTATATGTCGTACAGCTGAGACTGCAGTATAGTTTATACCTGCTGACCACGTGTAAGGGAAGAACTGGTGTTAAGCAGGGATTGAATCAGGCGGGATGTCTTGTGTTTAAAGAAAAGAGCACTGATAATTTTTTGCCAATTATATAATCCCAGATTAGGGAACTTTAAAAAATAGCATCACATTTTCAACAGCATTATGAATAGAAATTTTTGAAAGTTCATTGTTCATATGCAGGGTACTTCCAATGTTAATGTACTATCTGTGTACAAGGAATAAGGTTGCTGAAGAATATGTATATACTCTCAAAGAATGCAGTCAGAAATCTAGAGTAACTGGATGCATGTGCACAAGAGGGCAGTAGTAGGGTTTTGCATATGGTATTAACCATGACATTTTCTGTCATCTGTGTACTTAACCATGCAATCAAAATTTCTCTTAATAGTGGGTTTTCTTCAGAAACAAATCATTACCTCCTCACCAATGAGTCTGCTTTCTAGATTTCTCCTGTGTTTTGAGGGAAGGCAGCTCTTCAGTTATACTATTTCTTCTTTTAACATGATTTACAAATGCTGAAGAATCTGACTGAACCAGCTGGATACAGATTCCATTAGCAGAGAGAGAGCTAATAATTGTCTTCTCACTCCAAAGAAGAAAATGTCCGTATTAAGAGGGGAAAATAGTTTCATACTAACTCTGCCACATAATAATTCATACTTACATATTTCATATTACCCTGTGATTATGAACTCTAAGTATTGTTCTCTTCAGAGCCTTGCAGAGAAGACCCTAGATTCCCTGGGAATCTTACCTATGTTGCCATTTCTATAACAATCTGTCATGACTGAGTGGCCATCATTATGCCACTTTATAGACTAATTTAATGCTGAGAAATTATATTTTTTGTTGTTTTCTTTTGTAATTATATAATTTTGATCACTCAGAAATCAATGTATTTAATTTTATCACTATGAAGTGTTTTCTTGTCTTAGTAACTTTTTATTCACTTTGACAAAAGTTTGAACTCAACCTTGGGCTCCTCCAAACCCACCCACCTCCCAATAACATTATCTTTTTCTCTGAAAAATAAATAAAAATGTTGAAGGTTCTATGACTTGGTAGAATGTGGCCATTTTTCTCCTATCAAATCTTTCCAACAGGAAAAGCCAAGTAAAACATTCTTCCTTTTTTTTGCTTTTGCTGTCTTCATGTGCCTGACTTCAAAGCTGATTTTACAGGTACAATACAAATGAAAAAACCCATTCTGCACAGTTCTAGGAATATTTCAGACACATCCCTCTGATTTCAACACTAAGAAATCATAGCAGCACTTTGCTAGGAAGTAGTATATTTTGAGTTAAAAGAAATGAACAACTGGAATTAAATTTCACCTTGGAAGAGATATTGGCATTACTTATTTTGTTATTGTAAGACATGAGCTTATTTCACTCAAGATCTCCAAACTGTTCTCAAGGATAATATAAAATAACATTTCCCAGTAGCATAATTCCCATAGGTTTGTAAATGTATTTAGGTATTTTATTTATGGATCTATTCAGGATGCTCCCAAAGGCAAAAAAAGGTAATTCTTTGAATGTGCCTTCCCAGTTTCTTTATGAGAGGGAGTAGCCAAAGCTGTTTTCATACTTCCAACTGCTTTAACACTGGACTGTTGGGTTTTTTTCCATCTAGCTACATTTTTAGAGGACTTGCTTGCCACAATACTTACCAGTATGCAAGGTGAATAGGAATAATACATACATTAATCTTCTTCAACCAATATTGTGCACATACAGAGAAAATGGGAGTGCGTTAATAGGTGTTGTAGGCAATGTAGTAACATGATACAGAGGAGCTGAAGTACGCAAGGTTTTTTGATTTTATTTTATTTTTTCTTTTGCATTGGTCTTCATGGATGGAGCTTGCTCCCACACCTTTGCATGTACTGGCATGGTTTGGGAAGGAGCAGGTCAGCCAGCAGTGGGAAAGCATTGAATTAGAAACTGCTTAGGAAAGTTGGATGCATCCGTAGGCACGATGAAGTTCACCTAATTGTGCTAAAAGAGCTGGTCAGAGTGACTGGGGCCACTGCCAGTCAACTGAAAAATTATGGTGGTTAGGAGACATTCCTGTTGACTAGAAAGATGCCAGCATGACACCTGTCTTTAAAAAAGGCAAGTAAGAGGCTTCAGGGAACTGTACTCAGTCAACCTTGCTTCAGTCAGTGGAAGGATTGTGGAGCATGTTGTCATCAAATCCTTTTCCAAGGACATAAAGGACACAAAGATAGTCTGGAATAGTCAACAGTGGGCAAATTGTGCTTCACCGTCCTGGTTGCCTTCTGTGATGCCAGGAAATGACTGTGTGGACAAGGGAATAGTGGTGATTGTGATACATCTTGAATTTAATAAGGTTTTTGTCACCCTTCCCATGGCATCCTCACTTGGAAGCTAGGAAATGTGGGCTGGACAAGTGGTCCATTAGCTGTACTGAAAACTGGCTGGACTACCAGAGGCAAAGGGTAGTGATCGAAGGCTGTGTGTCTGGTTGGTAGCTAGTAATGAGCAGAGTACATCAGGGGTGTGTAGTGGGGCTCACATTGTTCAACATCCTCATCAGTGATCTGGCTGATGATACAAGATTTGCATGTGACATGAGGTTAAGGGGTGTGACTGGCACACCAAATGGGAGAACACCAATTCTGTGGGACCTTGGTAAACTTAGGAACTGAGCCAACAGAAACATCATGAAATTCAGTAAGAAGTGCAAAGTTTTACACCTGGGATGGAATAATCCCAGGCACGAGTCACTGCCCTGCTGCAAAGGACTGCCAGGTTACAATGAACACCAGCTTGAATGTAAGTCAACAGTGTTCTCTCATTGCTTAAAAGCATGTTGGGCTACATTAGAAGCATAATGGGTGGTAGATCTGGGGAGATTACTATCCCCCCTACTTAGTGCTGGCAAGGCCACATGGAATATTGTGTCCAGCTTTGGCTCTCCCATTTCAAGAAGTGTGTTGAGAAACTGCAGAGAGTCCAGCAAATGGGTACAAAGATGACTGGAGTCTAGTACCAGTAATCCATGAGGAGAACTGAGGGAGCTGGGTAAAGAGGCTAAGGAGCCTTGTTATTGGTCTACAGCAATTGAATTGTAGTTGAACGAATGACAGAAATAGACTCTTCTTGGTAGAGACAGACAATAAAGCAAGGGGCAGCAGACACAAGTCCTGGCTTGGAAGGTTCAGGTTGGAGGTAAGGACAACCAGTTGCAGTAGAAGGGTGATGTAGCCATGGAACAGAGTCCCATAAAGGTTGCAGAATCTTCATCGTTGGCAGATTTTGAGACTCAGGTAGGCAAAGCCACGTCTGACCCCATATTGTTAGGGGTTAGTGGCAGTAGTCCCATTTCAAGTGGGGTTATATTTCCAAATTATTTCTGTGATTCCATGATTAAAATGGTTCGTCTTCATCAGAGTTTGTACATAGGTAGCCTCTAGGAGTCTGTTACATGACACAGGAAAGGAAAAAGGAATATTTAATAGTAGAATCTGTGTACTTTATAAGCTGCAAACCAATCTTCTCCACTTTATTGGCTGTATTTTTCTTTATGAACCATTATGCATCATTGTTTTGCATTGACTCTTGCCAATAGTCAAATGATCGTAACTTTCTGTAACAAGTTGCTGCAGTACCAAAACCAGTTCATAGCAGTCAGCTGGAGTTGCAGAATCCCTTATGAAGTAGTCTGTCTTAAGAAATGGTCCAGATCTCAACCTTTATTTTCAAAATCACATTTTCTTATAGCATTTTGGAAAAGAAACCATTTTGCTTACTTTGTTTTCTACCTTTGATATAACCTTTTTGTATTTTGACTAAAACTTTGAAGTCCAATTCTTGTACCTTCATGCTCTGATTTCGGAATTTTTGTAAAGCATTGATTTGTTACTTCTAGAGCTCAGTGAAAGCAAACATAACTGCCAACATTAAACTTTTTATCCTAATGGAGAGCCTTCCAAATAAATCATTAAGTGGTTAGTAATTACAGGATTTTCTAGCTGTTATAAGCAGTGATATTTTCTTTGCCTGTGATAGTCTTCTCCAGATGTGTACTGACAAAGGATCCATTGCAAAGGGAATAAATAGAGTCTCCCACTGTGTTTTTCTGGCAGATACTATTCTTACCTTGACCCCCTCCCTTGGGAGGCAATGATGCAACTGTTTTCTCCATGTATTTAACTGTATAAATTAGAAAAAGTTTAGGAGATTAAAAAACTATTAATTTTGTTGTGTTTTTTTTTTTTTCTTCATGCCAACATATCTCTAAGCTATCTGTAAGGGAAATACACTGGAAGTGAGAGAACATGAGTAAATTAAATAAAATCAACCAATGTAAAGCCTATGCTGCCCTTTTCTTCTAAGTATTTTCTCTCTTCTCCTATTACCATAATATGTTTTCTCATACATATCTGTTTTTTGCTTGCCTGTTATCTCTGTGCTTCTCTCTCCCTGATAAAAAGGAGCATCTCTTTTTTATATTTCATCACTCCTCTTTTTCTACAGTTTTTGGTACATTTGTATCTATACTTTTCTGTCGGCACTCCATTAGTTTCCTCTAAATAATTGCCTAGGAGACAGTTCATTTTCCAAATAAATCAAAACATTGAGAACAGAGCCACTAGACTTCATTCTTCTTATTTACAAGTAAAGATAAGTTAAAAAAGCTGTTCTGAAAATATAAAAATTTAGGAAGAATGTTTTAAGAGTTACCTGAAATATATAAACTGAGGATGAATATACAGTACTTTACCGAGCTGACATTTACTTAGTCAGTGTTTATATAGCATGTTAGAAGCTGTCAGAACACCTCTACATCTCTTGCTATTAGTATCAGGAAGTTTTTTTTTCCTGAAGACTATTCATCCCATTGCCGACATTTGTATTTCAGCTTGCTTGGGAACATGGAATACCCTTTTTTGAAACCAGTGCTAAAGATAATGTGAACATTGAGGATGCATTCTCAGTCTTGACTAAGGAAATACTGGAAAAGGTAGGCTCCTTTTCTGAATAGAAAGAAAATGGGAGATTTTTCTTGACAGATTGGGTAAACAAGGTTGTAAATACAGAAGACATTTGGCAAAGCACAGCCAGTGCTGTTTTTGCATTATGGAGTTAATATTTTGGGGGGGATCCTGTAGCTGTAGACATAACAGAGGAGGAATGTGGGGGAGAAGAATTGTGGGAGAAGAGAACAACAGAAGAGGGGAGCAGGTAAAATACACTTCAGAGAGAAGGTGAAAATTCAGGAAAACTGCATTTGTGGCTTTCCTTCCCATGCTTTTCTTCAAGGGAGAGGTTAAGAGCTCCAGAGTAGTCCCAATTCCGTGCCAGGAAGATTCCTTTTTCCTGTAGATTTCTGCAGAAAATGCATACTGTGAAGATGCTGCATGCTGATGGAATGAGCGGATCTGTTATGTTCAGCAATCAAATGTTTTATCCAAAGTTCATAGCTGTTTGTTTGGATGATTTATGCTAGTGCTTTTGAAGTTATTAGGACCTAAAGATTTGAGTTAATTAGTGGTAGAATCAACACTGTAGCTGTCAGAGTCAGCATCTCTAACTACTTGGAGTGTGTTGGCTTAAAGGTCCTTACTCCTCAGAGTTGCAATACTTTTGTAGGACTGAATTATTGTTAATTAGCTCTGAGAATGTTTTGCATCGCAATTTATTTTTAGACAGTAGGATATTATTTTAGACATTAATGGATGTTCTTCATGCAATGCATTATCATTGCCATTCATCACCAATATTAGTTATACAAAACTAACCTTCCATTCCGAATACTATTGAAGTCATAATAAAGATAAATGAGCAAAATTACTGACAAAGTCATAAGTTGCAGTGTTTTGATTAAGTAGCCATAGGGGATGGTCAGAATAATAGCTCAGGGTTGGATGGCTTCTAAATCAAGGTCCTGTCGTATTATGCAGTAACACAAGCTGTATTTGGTTATTTTGGAGGAGGGAAAAAAAAAAGAAGGAAAGCTTTTGATTCCTTTAGCATGAAAATGCAGCTCAGCAACTCAACAGTCAAATTATCATTTAGAACAGGAGGATAATGGCAGGTCCTTGAATAGTCAGCAGAAAGTCTCAAATAAGATAACTCTGATTTTCTTGTAAGTGAAAAAGACATTGTCTACTGTAAATAGAGAATATATTTGTTGTTATGAAGCATAAAAACCACAAAGCAACAGCTATGATCATAACTGCTGCAAAGACAAATATCTGTGAAGCAAGCATTTCTGCACAGTGCGTGTGGGCAAGACCCGAGAAAATTCTCTGCAGCGTGCAGAAATGATGTTTGGATATTTCTCACATTAAGATTGCCTGCACTTATTTTACTTTAAGTGGAACTTTAGTATTCCTACTCATCTTCATGAAAATTCATGGGTTTTGTAGTATGGACATGCAAACAAATTCAGACCATGTTGAAAATGTTACACTGCTGCATGGCTTTAATTAGAACTGCTTGAGAATACAGCTGTACACTGCGTGCATGCATGTGTGTTTGGAAAAATATGTCTGTGACAATTTGTCAAGTTTGTCTGTAGTAACATTTCACCTTATCTAGAAATGTTTGCAATCTCTGATGGGGCAACACGTACCATTACTTTGGTGTATAATTTGCCATTTTTGGTGAAATGCAATTGTTGATTTAAACAAGGACTCCTTTAGCCCGATTGGTTTTGCCACTGGCCTGATAAGATAGAGTTCACAGTAAAAAAAATAAATCTACCATACAGTTTCATCATGGTTTTCAGGTTCGACAAAATAATTTGCTTGTTCACAAAACTGTGAAACTGAATGTAGTACTTGAATTTTAACTTCCTCTAACTGATGAAATTTTGGAGAAGGGAAAATGCAGTAGGAAGTGTGACTAGCAGCTGTGAAAAATGACATGATAGATGCCAGTCTGAGATCACTTCAGTCATACATCCATTCTGTAGTGGTAAAATATGTACTTACTGATTGTAAAAAGGAGATACAGCTTTGCACAATGTTTTGGCCCAGGACACCTATGTCTGAGGTAGCAGGATATTGAGCCTCCCTTACTTCTGCAGTAGGACCACCTGTCCCAGACTGATGAGATGCTTCAGTGGAAGCATGTCATTGCTTTACTAGTCCCACAGAGGAAACTCAGTTTAAGGAACTCCCTGAAAAAGTCTGTTATGGCCATGCTTTTGGGAAGTATGTGGAGGTCATTCAGAAGTAAGATAGATAGGCAGGGCAGGCTGGCAGGCAGTAGACCATTTTGAGATGCACTGCACTAGGCTGTATTAATATGAGGAAGTCTAGGATTTTTTATATACATTCTTGTTCACCATCTACTACAGGCATTTCTTTATTAACTAAATCTACAGAAAACACTCCTGTGGATGAGGAAGATCAATGTCTGGAGTTACAGACCTCATACAGAAGTAATGAGCTGCTTGATTCTCTTGAAATTTAGAACAAGTTGTGGTTCAGTGGAGGACTGGGAAAAAAACCACATTAAAATGTGTCAGACAAAAAAAAAAAACACACCAAAACCCCCCAAGTTTGTATTGTCATTATTTTGTGCTGCATTTTCCTATCTCTTATTTTGTGATTTTACTTGTAGTGGGCTTAAGGGAGGGAGAAGACTTCTGTATCTCAGTGATTCAGATAACTAAAGCACTGCTTGACCTTTCAGGTATTTACCATCTCAGCCATTCTCTGCTGGGTCTCAGTCCTACAGCTCTAATTTACATAGGTAGTCTCATTAAAATAATCAGATGTTATTTGTCAGCTCACATTGGTAACAGCTAAGGAGTCATGCCATATTTTTGAGAACTCACGATTTTCAGACCAATCAGTTGATAATAACTGATTTGATTGTATTCAAAAGGCTGCAGTGGAAAGGAATGTTAATGACAGCTTATTCCAGAGGTTTGCTTAGACATGTTGACAAATAACAACAGTATTTTATTTATTCACAATTCTTATGAGTCTCAGATATGCCTAAACCTGTTCATTAATAGATGGCAGCTCTTCCTTAACAATGCTTCTGGTTGCCAGTGAACTATTAGTACTTGTGAGTCAGTCCCAAAAAAAACAACCAAAACCAAAAAATACCACCCAGAATGCAGTTAGTATTTGCTCTTTTGTGTTGTTTGGTTTCACGGCTTGACGACTAGTACTCTTCTCAACTAGCTTTTTAAAAAAATAGTAAAGCCTTCATATTTCTGTCTTTGTGGGTGTGGTGGTTGGTATTTTTCTAAACTAGGAGCAGAAGGAGGGAAACTGTATTAAAAAAAAAAAAGAAAAAAAGAGGTTTTTCCCTTTTCTGGGAACTAATGTTCTGTGTACCTCCAAAGAGTGATTGACTACTAAGATTATTTTAATATAATATTAAATAAACATATATCTGCTGAGCAGAGAACAGTCAAAATCCATTTAAGACCTTGCCCTGTGCTGTTGAGAGTAACATTTAATGTTTAACAGCTGGATGTCATTTGAGATGAACATTTGGAAGTAGCAGGCCTCAATTCTGTCCTTCCTTCATCTCTTTACCTTCCTTTCCTGTGGCAACAAGATTTTTGAGGTTACACTGTGTCCTATTCTTTTGCTCCTGAAGTACCTTTGGAACTTGCTCGCTGATTTTAAACAAATGTGAGAGGTCAAACTAAAAGATAATTAAGCTCCGAAGAAGTTCTGTGAAAATAAGGTGCTGGCTGGAGGAGAGGCAGAGTACTCTGCAGAAGAAAAGTCTTCAGCGTTAGTTCATACAGTATGAGACAGAGATGACCACACAGAGAGACTGAAAAATGCTTCACCCAGCCACTCCAGCTGGAGCTTGCATCACGGATATCAAATTTAATTCACTTCAAGATCCAAATCCATAGGAAATCGGATTTCATTATTGCCAAGCTTCATGGAATTGTTAGTTTGTCCAAAAGATCCCTGTGTCTCCAGCAGTGCACATTCAGTGTTTATTATCCTCAGTCATGCATGGAGCCCCAGGCTTTATTTGCCCTTTATTTATCTTGTACTGACCACAGAATATTAATTTCTTCATGAGGGTTTTCATAATGCTCGTAATGCTGTATTTTAGATCTAGTTTAGATTTTTATCTTCATAACATTCTTAGTAACATTAGGTAGTATACTCAGCATTGCACACATGGGAACTAAGGTACAGAGATTAAAGCGAAGAGGATAAATAGTACCAACTCAGTGCTGGTGTAATGTAGGGCATAATTTTACTACAGTATCTTGTTTAATTAAAAAAATGTCTGTTCTAGACATTGAATGACTCAGATATTCTTCTGGAAACAGCATATAATTAGGTCATGTAAATCAAAACTTAATCATAATGTTTGAATATAGGGCTTGAGATTCATCTCAGCGTGCAACCTTAGCCAGCTAAAATTTCCATGACTGGTCTGGTGTGGTTGTCTATTCAATGGAAAGAGATGCATCTTTTTAGGATAAAATTGTGTCCTGGAGGTGCCTTTCCCCATTGATTATACAGTACTCCATATCTCAGCCTATATGGTTTCATATGATTAAAGTTAAATAAATTAAACTCCAGGAGACCAAAGGAATGTTACACACTTGACTTGCTACTAGCATTTGCTGCTTCTGCAAGATCCTGACTTTGAAGCCTGATTGCTAGGGCTTTTGAGGTGGAACTATATTAATACTTACACAGATGATCTGTAGGGTTGAGGAACCTTAGAGTAACACCACAGCTGTCTTCTCGAGTTTGTGAAATAGCTAATTGCAGTAGAGCATTGTTATAATCTCCATGGTATTAACAGGTGAGAGAGGTAGAGACCCCCACTTTGCCAGGGGGTTAGATGTGGTTTAGACATTGTGGAATAGCAGGATTTAGGAGTAAGGACTACATCCCCATTTCTTGAGGAGGGTGCTCCGCAACAGTTAGATCCTGCTGTGCCTGACCCCACACCCTCTCCTGCTCCTCCCCCCCCAGTGATTGCTTTCCCTGCTGATATATCCCCAGCTCTTGCTTGATACTGCTTGTGGCCTGTCCTGCCCATTCCTGTTGCAAGAGGACTGTCTTGCATTTTGAACAGGTAATTTCAACTCTAGAATTATGGAATTCAGGGAAAATACAGGTCAAGAAAATGGCAGGACTGATCTTAATAACCGAGCTCTCTCTACTGGTAGTTCAGGTGTGGAAGTCACATGAACTTGGTTGCAGAAGACCTGCTGCCATGCTTTGCCAATCTTCGTGAACTATAACTGTTAAATATAAACACAATGATTGTGGTCATTAACTATGATAACTTTGTCATTGGAGAGAATAAAAATGGATGGCATTTCAAGAAGTTATAAATAATGGGAACTTCAGTTACAGTCCCTTCTGCTTGTTTCCCTAAAGCCTGTAGTTATCCTACAGGCACTCCAGATCTGCCTTTGATGGGGGCATTGAAATACATAGAGTAAAATTCTTCCAAACCCATAGTGAACCCCACCTCCAAAATAACTAAAACAGTATCAAAATACCAAGAAGTGGTGCCAGAGTAGGTGAATCCAACTTAGTATGACACTGCTAATCTGAACAGTTTTCCAGCAAGGAAAGGACAGCTGATCTTAACTTCCATTAGAAGCCATTCAAAGAGCTTCCCTTATTTTTTTTATTATATTTCCCTTTGTATACCAGTTTAGCTCTCTTTCCCTAATCCAAAAAAAAAAAAGGGGGGGGGGGCAAAAACCATTTGAGATCTCAGCCATCTCATCACAATTCCTGTGTCTACAAGTTACCTATCTGTTGCACGCCAGCGATGCAAACTCTGCTTAGAGCTGGGGAGGAGAGACAGCCAGCTGTAGAGATCCGTCTGTTCATCCTGTCTGACTTTCTCCACTGATTCTGCAGGAAGCTTAAAACCAGCTTAAACAGATGCTTACCTGTTAGGTAAGACATGTCTCCTGTGCTATTTAACAGGAAAAACTAGTATTTGATATCAGGAAGTTTCAACATCTTAACTAAAAGCACTGCATGGTGCAGCAGTATCTATGTCTATGGCGGTATTTTCAAAACCCCACTTTGCCCAAGATGCTGAAGTGGAAACCTGAGCTTCTTGGTACCATTTTGGTTCTTCTCACCTTTTCATAGTTTTCTGCTGTTTGTTGGCTGGCTTGTCAAGGAGTGAGTTCTAACAGGCTAAGCTGAAATGGGAGCTGGAATTGTTAGTATTCAGGGAGCCCTGAAGAAGGAATGCTGTCTGCCTTGTTCTCACAGGTGGGAGAGATTTACATACCTCCCTGCTGTAATTTCAGGAGAGGAGAGTGCCCCACCTCTTCCAACGCTTGGCTGCAGTTGAGCACTATGTTGGATTGCTTGATCGTTCTTTCAGTGCTTTATGCAGGACTCACAGTATCTCTTCAGGTTATGAATGTGCACTCTTTAAATATGTGTATAGCACATTTGCTTAAATGAATCCCAGGCTCTTATTTGCTTGATGAAGATCCTGTATGAAATAGTCTTATCAAACTGAAGTGATTTTTAAAGTCCTCAACTTTTAAATGGCTTTTAAAACAAACTATTACCTTTTCTTTATTTGGGGGGAGGTTGTTCTTGTCTTTCTGTCCTGGCTAATTTGTTGATGAACTACTATCAGATAATGATTTTACAGATTATATGAACCATTTCATTGTCAAATGGGTTTCACCGTTCTTAATCACTTACAGTACTGAGGATCCTTGCTAAGGATACATGAACAGCTTACTTGCCACCCAAAAGTAGTATTAAGTAGTAAAATAATTGCAATTTAGCATCTTCAGTGTTTAAGGAGCATGCAAGTTTCTCCCCTTCATCTGAAAGCATGAAGTTAGATATAACCTGCAACACTTTCAAATTACCTGTTTCCTCTAAAGTTAAGTGAAACCTGAATTCTGAAATTGTTCAAACAGGGATTTTTCTAGAACTCATTTACTACTTCAACTGAATTTTTTTCTTCTGAAGAAAAAGCAGGGGTGAAACAAAGCCTATGTCCTACGTCTATGTCCACAATAATCAAAGCTTAGTGTTATTTCTTAGTCTCAATAGAGTGAATTTAAATTTCTTATTGTACCATTTTCTTCCAAAGCTTTCCCCCCCACACCTCTCGGAATCTTATCTCTAAACCAGAGTGATGTCTTCTTCCTTGAGATGACAAGGTTATAGTTGTGTACTTTTGATTCTGCCTTTCTCCCTCTCTTAAAAAGGTCTTCATACTTTACACTTACTGTCTACACTTGAAGACTATCAAATACTGTCTCCACCTAGCACAAATCATGATGGCTAATGTCTGTATTCAAGAACCTTACACAACTCTGTAAAAAATTAAAACAAGATAGGAAGCTGCATGTTGGAATTTGAGCAAACTCTCAAGGGTAATAAAAATGTTATGCTCTATTGGTTCTTGTCACTCCAACAAAAAAACCAAGTAAAAGTACACATGCTGTATCTCTTCATACATGATTTATATGTGACTAATGACAAGTAATTCCTCAAATCAGTAAGTCACAGTCTTCCAGTACCCTAGAGTCAGAACAGTAAATGTTAATAATTTTATTGATGACATCTTTGGCATCCACCCTGAGGTTTAGACACTATGATACTTTTCCTGCCCTCTGCTCCTGCCTCTGTCCGTCACTTCTGATCCCTTCCCAGGTGTTTCATCTTCTTGCCCAGCAGCATGCACTGTGGAAGCCTCCCTGGGTCCCTGCAGCCCCAGGGAGGAATGGGCTCAGCTGCCCTCTTCATGGGGATGGCCCTGGCACAGGCTAACCAGCACACTAGAAGAGCTAAAACCATGGCTACAGAAGGAAAAAGGAAACAAATTTAATGCAATTTCTCGAGAATTTTAGGTAGCATTAAATATTCTCAGCCAAGGAGGCATAAGGCTTATTGTAACATGGGGGAACCTTTTATTTTCTCCTTGTTTTGATTCAGCTGAGTAATTTCAGGTGAACCTTTCTGGATGTCCTCAATGTTCAATGACCCTGTGACATTTTATGTGTAAGTTCTCAGTTCTGAATCATGATAAGCATTGTACTAGAGGATGCCTTTTTTCCCTCCTCTTTTTTTTTTTTTTTTTTCCTGTGCTTTGAATTTCATGAATTCCAGCTTAGATAGCTGTCCTCTCTGGAAGCTTCTCTTTATTGTCAGAAATGGTTGTTTATGGCTGTTGGGTTTGGGTTGAGAGAGGAATGTGGTGAATCCAGTGGTTGCACTTACTTCTCTGTGTATCGTTACATACTTGGTAAACCTGCCAAGAAGCAGGCAGGAGAATGGCAAGTAGCGAAGTTAGGACTTTTTTTTTCCAGGCAAGTGACAATATTCTCTATGTCTTTGTGCCTCAGTTCAGGGTTCAGCGTTCATAGTTTTAGAGTACAAGATTGCAACATGTACTCATACTGTATTGCACAACTGGGTTTGATTGTTTCTCTGGTCAGCACTAATTATCTAGTTGAGTTTATTGCTGAAAGGAAGAGTCCTGGGTTTTGATTTTATTTATTTTTTTAAATCTGCTTTTGCAATCAGTACATAAATGTTTTACAAGGGCGGAGTGCTGTTTTGATAGTTTATCTTTATAAAGACTGAGTTGTTCCCATTTGGGGATATTCCTGGTTATTAAATTGAGGCAAGAAAATAGAGAATTTTAGTGAATTTCACAAAATAAGTTAACATCCTTTATAACAATTAATAATCTGTGTCTTTTTTTAATGGATACTGATGTTCTATATTTCCCTATTCCTTTCAACTGGATTTTTACACCCCATGCTCAATACTTCAAAGATCAGTGTACTTAACTGCAAATTAGTGAAAATCGGTGTAGTTAAAAGAAGGACCTGTGCATCTAGAACAATTCATGTGAGTAAAGATTTACAGGATCAGTTCATATGGTTTGTAGTGTCTCCTCAAAAGACACTTTCTATCATCTGTCACCTTCAGAGTTAGGAGAGATGTTTGAGGCAGCTAAAGAATGTAAATATACCAAGCTGGGACTTGCATGGGCATCAGTTTCCATCTAATTTATTAGAAAACTGTAATCTTTAATTAAGTATTCAAAGGAAAAATATATCCAGGGACCCACCAAATCTTTTACATATTAAAATAAGTGAAAATTCAAGCTTTTCAACTGTTGTGTTCTACTTACCTAAGTGTTTGCTTTTGTTTGTTTTACAGAAATCCTGTGTATTATATGACTTAGATGTTGTGGCTCTAAATGAAAGTAAGAAGAGAACCTGCTGTGCATTCTGAAATACTGTTTTCTTATTCCGTTTTCTCTTCAGAAAACATTAACTATTGCAAAGCAACATATAAGATTTTAAAAGTGAGCCTGTAATCCCAAAACGCAGTATTTAAGCATCCTTTGTGTTACACAAACTTTGTTGCCAAATGTTTTGATATGTTTATATTATAGTTTCATATTTTTACTGTGAAGTTAAAACAATTATCTGACTTTGGAATTATTAGATGCATCACAGGATGACTGCATTTGCATACAAAAGTTTGCAGGAATGAAATCTAAGTGTATTAATTTGCTTTTATTAAAAAAAAAAAAACCCTGACTGTTTTTTCTGTGTTACTTATACCAGATTTGTAACGTAATGAACGTTGACATTATCACAGAGGCAACCTTCTGATATATGAAATCACTTATGCTATCCCCCAGATAACACCTCTTTAAGTAGCTGACATTTACTGCAGTCGCCCAAGATAATTTTCTGGGAATTTTTCGCTTTGTTTCTTTCATATCCATTTCAGAAACATATGTGTTACTTGAATACCCTTGAACAGGGAAGCTGCAAAGTTTAGGGCTGAGATAAAAGAATAAGCCATATACAAGATCAGTATGTTACTGAACCTCCCTTAGAAGGCAGAAAACATGGAACAACAGAATGCATCCAGTAATAATTATCTTGCTAATATAAGCTTTTATCATTCTATAAAATAATTCACACAGGTGTTAGCAGCATACCTGCATTTTCAAATGTTCCTTCTGTCATAAATGATCACAATATTAAAAAGGTATGCAGTTCTTGTTTGATATTGTGAGGTATTTATGTTATTTTCTTAAAGTATAAATACATCAGGTATCTGGTTCTGCTCATTTAGATCTGTTTTATGCTGGTATGTAGTATCTTTAATTTCAGTGGAGGATATCAGATTTTATTTAAATTTAAATGAGGGCAGAATCAGGATGCCAGTTTCTTTTTCCTTAATCAAAAGCAAAGAGAACACAAATCAAACCTGCAGGACACACACAAAGCAAACACAAGTTGGGAAATCTGAAGAATCGTGGGGATTATATTGTCTTTTTATTAATTTTTTTTTTGCCTGGGAGATGTGGTTCTTGTTGATAATTACATTTAATTGTTTTATCACCATTTGTGAATGAATAATACTACTGTGCAAAACTGTGCTGTGAGCTATCCCAGCACATCCCGAACAACTAACTCTACGGGCTTATTGTTCTGCAATGTCGCTACACTCCTGAAATAAGTCTGCTTCTTTTTTGAGGGCTGTTTGTGGATTGTCATAATATCAAATTATTATTAAATTTCATATTAAGACAGTGAGCCCAACTGGAAAATGCTTTCTGAAGCACATGGGACCTAATGTGCCTGAGCATACTGCCAGGTTACTGTGCTACTAGGCCATGTAGTGTACTTGCAGAAGGGGTGCAAAAGGATGGGAAGGGCTACGTGTTTACAGCCGCTCCCGACTACTCATCATGGTCAGTCACTTAAGCTAGTGTTTAGTGAAAAACCTGAAAACAAGCAACTAAGGATAATCCCTGCCTTAGGTAAAACCATAGCAGAGGAAGAAAATAGTGCTGGAAGGGATTTTGAGAGGCTGTCTAGGTCCTCGTCTTATCTCAGCGTCAGATCAGCTGTCCCTGCTGTACTGCAGGAAGATGTTTACAGACCTGCAGTGATGGAGATCTAGGGTCTCTCTGGGTGGTGTACAGTCCTCACTTAACTGGTTTGGCAAGCAGGAAGTTTCCTAATATCTAACCTAACTGGTACACATGGAAAGCAGGTTCTCCCTTTTCTTTTGATGTAGGTGAATACCTCTGCCTGCCCCCTCTCTTCTGTTTAGGCCAGAGGTCTCCTGTCCCTTATACCTTCCCTTGTAGTTTGGGTTTTCGGAATCTTTTGCCATTTTTGTCTCTCTCCTCCTGATATTTTTGAGTTGGTTCTCAGCTATCCTGGAGTGTAGACCTGAAAACTGAGCAGACTATTCCAGTTTAAATAATAACTTCTGGACAGACTAAAATGATTTATTTGTTCTCTTATTTATGATACTCCTATTTATGCAATCCAGCATCAGCATAATGCAAGATAGCCTAGCACTGTTCATGATCCGTCGTTTCTTTCCTGAAGAACTGCTTTTTTATCCTGGTATGTACTTGTGCAGTTGATTATTCCTTTGTATGTGTAGAACTTTCTGTTTCTCCTTATTCGGTGGCATTTCAGTTTCTCCAGTCTGCCAAGATCCTTCTGAATCGTAATGCTGTGCTCCGGCATAGTTGGAGCCTCTTCCTGTAGATACAGTCTCCAAATGTAAGTGTACTCTGTTCAGTCACAAAAGATGTTCATGAAAGTACTGAATAGTTATGGATCCAAGACAAATCTCAGTGAAATACCATTCAATGTATCCTTTCAGCTTGGGAGTACTAATTATTTCCAAATAATTTTGCACTCATTTTATATACTTGTCCAGACCATTATTTTTTTTCAGTTAAGAGCATATTATATGAAGCCCTGTGATCCTCTCTTTTTCTACCCTATCCATGAAGCCTGTTACCTACTGATAGAAGTGGATTAGATTGATCTGATATTATTTGTTACTGACAAACCAAGGCTGTTACTTCTCTTACCTTTACTTTCTAGATTCTTGCAAATGGTTGGATTACCTGCTGAAATTTTATTTTTTTTTTAGTAGAAATTCAGCTAACCAGTTTGTAGAGCTCTTTCCTTCCACACTTTGAGAGGTATGCAATCCTTTTCAAGTTAATCTGGAACCTCACCCATTCTCTGTTGATTCTTGGAGCTCATCAGTAGCAGCTCTAACATTGCTTGAACCCTAAGGGAGTTTCATTAGGTTTGGTCTATCCAAAAATCTTTAACTTCACTAAGTATTTTCCAGTCTATTTCTTCATTTTTCTAGCCTAAGCTCTTAGGCTTTTGTTAGTGGTGCTAGTAGTGAAATCACATCTGCCTTCTTCAAGTGAAGACTGAGCTTAAAAAGTCATTAAGGATACTGGCATCTCAGCATCACCAGTCATTAGGTGATGATTAAATAGATTTCCCCCTCTATGGAATAACAGACCAATTTTTTCCTTTGTCTTCTCACGATGCATCTTTCCAACATCCTTCCTGTCTTTTAAATCCAGTTTTCTAACATACTGGGACCTTATCTTTCTGGTTTTGTCCATACATAGTCTATACATTTATTCATAATTTAGTAATTTGACCTACTTTCCACTTTCTTCCAGGTCATTGAAGATCTTATGATATTCAGCCAAGTTAGTCTTTATTTCACTTCCTCTCCTTCCTCTGTGTAGATCAAATTCCGCAGTTTTGCCTTTAGCAGTGGATCTCCAATGAACTTCAAGCTGTCCTGAACTTGCAGAAGTTAGCTACTAGTTCTCTGAGTTTAAGCCTCCATTTAGTTCCACCTCCACTTCCTAACAATGAAAATAGGTAAAAGAGGGTCAGATTGATTCGTATTTTTCATTTCTTCTCTGTATCGCTAATCAGAATTTCAAATACAGGAATTTCTTCTATAAATTTTCCTTCTCGCAGTGTTTTCTACTACTTGTGGCTTAGGTATGATCCAGTCCCTAGCCCACCTTCAGGAGATGCAAATATTTAGGTTCCCATGCAATGTTTGCAGGATGTCTCACCCCTGCTAGCTGATGCAACATGCTTCACCTAACACTCCAGGTAGTGTGAGTGCTCTCCTCTTCACATCTTTTGCTCTCCTGGAGCAAAACAAGTGCCTTTTTCTAAGCATATGCATTGTGGACTACGTTCACAGGAGTGTGCCGCTGGGGAAAAACCACCTATCTCACTAGAAAGGACCAAAAAACCTCCCACCAAACTGGAACATTCTGTGTTTGGAGGCACTTTCCCAGCTAGAAAATGGGCTGTAAGTTGAGAGCATCATCTTCATTTAGTTCTCTCCAAAGCTGGCTGGATGATAGTGTCGCACAAATTCCCACAGATGGAATTTTTAGAATAAATAAAGGTTAAATAAGGGATTTGACTGGAAAAGGGAGGACACCTCCTACAGTGAAATAGAAGATAAAAGGTGAATGTTCACACCAGACCCTCAGATCTCTTTGGAATACCTTGCATGAGCAAAGATTGCTTGGATTTTGCCAGTAAGACAGGAATAGTATTCTCTTTGAAAACATGAGATGCACAGACATCAGCTATATCACATGCATTGCTCTCTCTCCCCTTTCCCCCTCACCCCAGAGAAAGGTAGGTATTTAGGATCTGATTCTGAAATGATCACTGCCTCTCCTGTTGTTTCCCGTTGGACTTGTAAGTATTTATTATGAAAATCAGGCCTTTGATATAAAGGCAAATCATATGCAGGAAGAAGGAATGCAAATTCATGGGGGTTTTTAAAGAAATACTGACTATGATGGCTTCACATGAAACTTACTGTATAAGGCTCAGAGTCTTATTTGGTGTATGCATACTACAGCGTAAAGCAAGTTACCAGATTCATACCAAAATCAGTTTGTTGTGAACAGCTCTGTTTCAAATGTTAGCATAGATACAAACTGATGATGATCCAAAATACTTTAAAAATAATTTTATTGGCAGTGGAATAAATACATACTAGAGATTTTACAGCCTGCTGCATAAATGTGTTGTGAAATCAACATGAAAGTAAGTCAATTCAAAATGCATTTAAGAATAATTTCAGGAATTATTCTGAGTCCCCCTGCCACTGCTTATGGTTTTATGGCAACAATTTGCTCTTGATACATAAAGACTGTCTCTGAACACCGCCTGAACTGCACGTACACGAAAACTAAGATGCTGTGTAAGTGAGGCCCTGGTCCTGAGGTGGATCTGCTCACAGGGATTCCTCTTGAGGTCTGATGGCTTCGTTAGCGTTTGCACCAGGAGGAGACTCTGGTAAGAGATCACACTAAGGGATTAAGGCATTGCTAGACATCAGAGAAATTATTATATCTAAAGTGTTAATTATACATAACATGCCATTAAAACAAGAAATCGTCTGAGGTTCATACGTGCTGGTGATTTGAATACGGTGTATGTAGTATTAGAATATATTTCAAGGAAGTTGAGCTATAGCACAGTTAGGACACATAACAAAGTCACTCTCAGAGCTCCAGTGGGACATTTAAATAGTAGTAAGCTTTATGATGTCTCTTTGCCTGGAAATAACTGAATGAAATTTAGATAGTATCTAGAAGTTACGTTTTTTAAAAACACATTTTGTTCCAGTGGGATGGGTAAGAGTGGGTTGGGTTTCCACTGGTTGGAGAGAACACAAACACAGTTATATGAAGACAGACTTAAAAGCCACAGGACATCTAAAACCATCTGAAGAATGAAAAAATCTCTAAAGAATAATCAGCAGTAACTATTTCTGTGTGAAAGATGCATTTCTTCCCAGACAGCGGAAGTGCATGATGTCTGAGAGAAGTGTATGCTGTGAGATGGTATCTATCCTGGAATTAATGGTACTCCAGATAGTGTTTAAAAACAATTGACAGACTAGTGCTTCAAGTCCTGGTGAATCCCCGTCTGAGCTGACGTGCTTTGCCTTACACACTGCACCAAATAGCCTCGTCAAACCTGAATGAGTTAAAACCTTGCTTTTGCTTTCTGTATTTCAACAATAATGCTCTTAGCTATTATACTACTTAGCACTTCAATAGCTTAATTCACTTGAGCTGTTCAAAGCACTCGGTGAACTTTGTAAAAGGGAAGCTACCTTGAAAAAAAATCCAGTGTCGTATTTTTAAAGCTGACTATTCTGGGAGGTAGGATCTAACAACCGCATGACTCAAGTGTAGAGACTGAAGGTTTTTCATAGTGCTGGGAAATCCCGGTGCCAAACTGCGTGGCTGAAGTATGGACCCACATCAGGATGAGGTGCAAACCGACCCAGATCCATTTAAAGCAAGATGATTTGGGTTTTCTGTAATCCTCTGCGCCGACTGGCTTCCAAGGTCTTTGTCTCATCTTGGAGAGCACGGATCAAGTCCCAGTCTCCATTTGCAGCAGAGCAGAACAAGAGCGCGTCTGTCTCGGCCCTCCTCGTGCTGGCTGGCACCAGCGGTTCCAAGGGCACGCAGCGGCGGCCGGCCCTGCACCCGGCGGGCGAGGAAGGGCGAGCGGCAGGAGAGCTCTCCGTGCATCCGCTCTTCCCCAAGCTCGGCCATGCCCAGAGTTCTCAAAGACGGATACCGCGGAAGAGGGAGCCTGGAATGAGATGTTAGCTGTGGGTGTTTTCAGTCGTTTTACAAATCACTGAAAGGTACTTCTATGTTTCTCGTCAACAGTACAGCCTTAAATGTAGCCAAGTTTACTGCAATAAAATAAACAGTTTTGACACAAAAGCGAACAAAATAAGCACAGTACAACGCAACCACCCAAGAGTTCGTTTTTCTGGTTTAATTTCCCAGAGTTTCTGCAGTCTAGCAGTCTGGAAATAAAAATGCATTAAAAATGGTAACATTAAATATCTTACGAAGATCATGTAAGACTTCATCACATAAGCCATTTCGAAAAGAAGACTAGTAGCTGATTTTAAATTTTCCTGCAGTCCGAAGGCCCTCAAATACGCAATATATGTGGTACTGGCGTGTGCAGTAAGGACAGAAATAAGTCAAAGATTTTCCTCTTCTGTGCACTACTCTTCATGCTTTAAATACCCATCCACGGTTCAGAGGTGAAAACTAAAAGCTATATAATCAAAGTTGCTCTCTAATTGGATTTTTTTTTTTAATGTAGGGTGAATTTCACAGGCAAAGTCCCTATGCTATATTAAATGGCGAGAAGAGGCAACGCAACCCGCTCGCTCAAAATCGCTTTGATAAACGAAGCGGGACGTCGTGCCTGCCAGCTGTAAACGTAACCACGCGTGGCCGCGGACGCCGGTCCCCTCCTGCAGGCAGGCAGCAGCACGAGTTAAAAAATCCACGTGCTGGAGGAGGCGCCGGTCCCAGCCCCCGCACCCACCCACCCACCCACCCACCCACCTCCGGGCCCCCCTACCGCCGCGCAGCCCGCCTCACCCTGGGTCTGCCCTGCCAGGGTCTCCCCGCGCTTTCCCAGCCCCACGGGGACGGACGGGACCCTGCGGGGCCGCCCGACGGCTCCCCGCGGCGGGGCCCTGCGCGGCGGCGGCGGTGAGCCGGCCGGTCGGTCGGCCGGGCTGCACGTCGGGCGAGCGGTCGGAGGGTGGAGTGAGAGGGACAGGCTTGGCGGCGGCGGCGCTCCCCGCCGGGCGGGCGGGCGGGCAGCCCGGCACTTTCCTTTTCGGCGCGGGGAGGAGCGGCAGCTGCGCAGGCGTTGCTCGCACCCTGTTGATTAGTCAGTGCTGGGATGGCGCTTCCTGGGCCAGGCGCGGCGGCGGCGGCGGGCGGCCCCAGCCGGTCCCGGGGGGTGGCGGGAGCAGCAGCAGCCGCTGCAGCAGCAGCCGCGGTAGCCGCCCGGCGGGCCTCCCCTTCTGCCTAGCCCGGCATGTCCCGGGGCGGCCGGCGCTGAGCGAGGCTGCCTCCGTTCCCCTCCCCGCTGGCTGCAGCCCCGCCGGGTGGGAGCACCCCGCCGGCGCTGCCTGTCTGGCTCCCCTCCGTCCCTCCCTCCCTCCGTCCCTTCCTTCCCTCCCTCCCCGGGCCGGGAAGATGGACCCCGGCCCGCCGCTGGGCTGCAGCCTCAAGGACGTGAAGTGGAGCGCGGTGTCCGTCCCCCTGGACCTGCTCGTCAGCACCTACCGGCTCCCCCAGATCGCCCGGCTGGACAGCGGTGCGTGGGGCAGCGGTGCGTGGGGCAGCGGTGCGTGGGGCGGCGGTGCGTGGGGCGGCGGTGCGTGGGGCGGCGGGCGGGCGGCTCTGCCCGGCGGCTGGCGGGGAGCGGGGCGGACGGGCGCCGGGCTGCGGGGCGGGCGGCGAGCGGCGAGGGCCGCTCCTGGGGCGGGCTGCCGGACCCCCGGGTGCACCCCCTCTCCTCCCGCGGCTGGGGGCAGCCGGAGAGCCCCGCCGCTCCGTGCGGTCCGTACACCGTCCCCCGCCGTCACCGGGTGTCGGTGCAGCGCTTCGACTCGCGTCGGAGCCCGTGCGTTGGTTTGCATCAAAATATCTGGGTAATACCCCCCCACACCCCCCTCCGCCCCCGTACCGTCTGTGTCCAGGGGAGCTCGGTGGAGCCTGTTCGCTGTCAGCCGCCTGCCCCTGAGAAAGGTCCTCGCAGTCTCAAATTAAAGCGTGGAAGGGCATTTGCAGTACTGGAGACCCGGTGTTGTGACGAAGTGATGCTACACCGAGGCCAAATAAGAAGGGATGTTAATTAAATAGCCAAGTGGGCTAAATCTCAAATGTTACGCTTCACCAAAAAAGGCCACGGACCTGTAAAACAAGGAGTAACGTAAGAAGCCTTTACAGTCTCCAGATAACTTTTTATTCCTCTTCACTTGGGTGCTCACCTGCCGTTTCCAAGTCTGCAGCTTTTTGTTTACTCCAGGAAATAAGAAACGAGTCTGACAGAATAGCTACGACAGCAGGGTTTTACCTTTCTTAGATACGTGTCTTGGAAAACAATGTGTCAGCACAGAGAGCTGGGGAGATACAGGAAATTTTTTTATAAAGGCTCTGACAGCTGCTTTAGAATAATAGCGTGTGTGTGCATTGCGTGGTAGCTCCGTGAAGACTGTCCAGCTCTCCTGTCTCTAAGGGAATGCAGATAACTCACAAATCAAGAAAAATTTCCAGGGTTTTTAATTCGTTAGCATATGAAGTCACCTTGTACTTGCACGATGTAATAGAACAGTTCTCTTATAAAGTTTTATATTGATTTGAAAAGTTAAAAATGAGCACAGGCATTGTCCTCTGTTACTCCCCGGTGTGCAGGTCAAGACTAGGATTGGTTTATTACTTAACTGCAGTTCCCATAATCCAGTGATGATTCAAGCTGGGGCTTTTTTGACTTTGTCCCTTGATTATGCAGTACTTTTCCTACCCTTTGTAGTGCTTCCTCAGAACTGGCACTCAGGAGCAGATTAAATAAAAGCTTCTTTGCCTCTTTAACTGCAGCTGGCTGGTTTTCATACAGTCGAACTTATGTTGTCCTGTGAGAATGGCAAAGCTGGTATGTTAAGGAGTTCCTCGTGGTAATACCTTCTGTCACTAGAAACAGCTAAGATGGCCTCCAGTCACTGCACTTAAGGTTGTCAATTTACTTGAGATTCCTGGCAGTGATTCAGGCTTTAACAGGATGCATGTATTGATGACTTACTAATTTCCCTCTCTGTGTGTTATATTTCCCAATCTCCCCGCTCCTCTTGTCTTGCTTCACTGAAAGCGACCTGAAAGAGCTTTGTGGGTAGAGAAAGTTTATGGGTTTTGAAGCAAGTAGGTTGGTTTGGTTTGGTTTTTTTTGGTCTTGTGTCAGACCTGGTGAAGGGAATATCCTATAATTGTCAGGGAGAAGAAGATGTTGTGGATTTTGTGCAAAGGCTTTTTTGTCCCATGTGCCACACTTAAAGCAGATGCACAGGCAAGTGGATGTAAACAGACCTGAGCTCTTTTGCCTGCGCCCTGAGATGGCCAGACATGAGGCAGCTGTTGGTGTAGGTGTCCTGTGAGTAATGGTTCAACCCCACGCTAAACCCTGCTAGGAGGCAGGCTCAGGTATAGCACTGTGCTAAGTAAGGGCTTTGGGTTGGAGCTGGTTTGAGGTCTGGCTGGTTCAGCGTGCAGGCAGAGGCTCTTGGGTCTGCTTTTACCTACTTGTGCCTTTTAACTTCTGGGACTACAGTTGGCAGACGAATCAATATTTTATAAAGAACACAGACGCCATGGTCTTGGTGGTACGAACAGAACACTTTTTCTATTTCCAAAGGAGGTTGTCTTGCAATAAGAGAGAGCAACCATGAATCAGCGTGTAGCCTCCCTCCTAAAGGAGGAAAGTTGGGAACGTGCAATGTTTGTGGAAGTGACTGGAGCACCTGCTGTCCCGGGATGGTTTCTCTGCATCCCTGTCATTGTCTGGCAAAGCTAACAAGTGGAGCTCTATCAGAGAATTTCTTGATGCAATACTGAAGAAAATCAATGCAGAGTCCAATCCAAATGTGTGTCACCCGATGCTCAGGAAGTTTAAGGCTACCTCTGTTAACAAAGTACTGTTTTGTGGCAGTTTTATCTGGATGCAGCTCTTGTCTCCTCTGCACAGCCTACAGATACGCATCGGCGGGCCAGGGTTCGGTTGCGCAGGAATGGCCTCCTCTCTTCTTTAGGTGCTGAATTTCTCTCCAGATCAGTGGAAGCTGCATGCGTTTCGTGCTGTTGGAAACCAAACCACCTGTAGATGTCTGTCTTCAGTCACCTTTTGATTTCATGGTTGGCTTCTGACTGTAGCAGTGAGTTGTTTCTAGGCTGGTTGTTTCAGTCATCATGCGGTTTTGTGAAGGCCAGAATTCATTTCTTCTAGAGGACCAGGATGTAGAAGAGGACTGAAAAGCTGGAGATGTATTTTCTTTGGAAGATGCCAGCCTTACTGTGTTGTTGCTACATTTCTTAATGGAGCTTAGCACTCAGTGGATGATGTTCTTAGATGATACCTACGCAAGATCTCCAGTTTTTCACTGTTGCTTCACCTTCAGGCCTTTCAGTTTGAAGGAGGGAGAATGGGTGTGATGAATGCAGTTTTATTCTTCCAGTTTGAATGTGCAGCTCCTGGAAGAATGCCCTTAAGTAGTTCAGTTTGATTTCTTGACAGGATGAAGTTATGAAATATTTATGCGCACTAAATTTGGTCCTCTGCTAAGAAGGGAGGGTTTTTCTAGATGATATGGGGTGAAGAAGGAATGGGAGGATGTAGTCTGTCATTACATCAAGACATAGCTGGAAGTAGTTAGGCATCGGTGCCTACCTTATCCATCTAGAAATGATAAATATGTCAACTTCTGTATTTTCGGATGAAATTTTAAGACTCTTTAGTTGTGTTCCAGGTTATGCTTTTGGATGCTGTTAAGTCATAAGTCAAGTTTTGTTTGTTTTAATCTGTTCATGTGTGTTAATATTTTGCTGGTGAATATTGTTGTACTAATTGAACAAATAGACTGGAAAAAAACCAAACCTGTCACTTTTGAGAGGAAGCAAATGTTTTTTCTATGAGTTTTTTTTCCAACATATGCAACGGCTTAAATATTTCTAGAGGATAACTCAAATACAAAACTGCTAAAAGAGTGCTAAACACCATACCAAAGAAAATGAATGGACTTTATCTCACGCTGTGGAATTCACTGAGTGGGCTGTTTCAGACGAGAAGAAGCAAGACTCGAAGAGCAAGAGAGGAGCGAGCTTTGTGCTGTGTTTTTTCCTGTCTTTGCCCCCCCCCCCCCCCATGCTGATCTGCATTGTTGCAGCTGAATCCCACCCCAGTGACACCGAGAGGCTTGTGAGTGGGTGCAGTGGGGAAAAGATTGCGCTCTGGGAACCCAAAGCAGAAGGAGATCTTATCGGAGCATGGTTGTTGCAACAGGGCAAAAGGTGAGCGTCGCTGGTCTCTGAGAAAACACGGGTGCACGTGAGGCTTGGGTTGGCTGTCTTCAGATCATCAGCAGAAAAGGCTAACAGCGAAGCTGTGACTGTATCTTGTTGCTAATGCTGAAGTGGTGTTGTGCATGGTTATCTCAGGGCTTTACGTTTCTGGTAATTTTTTTTCTAAGGATAATTTTGGAGGGTAAAAGAGAAATGCTGTGAAGGTTACGATCTGGAAAATACTGCTTTGCATAGAGCTGAGCTTCAGGCTGAGCTTTTGGGGTTTTTTTTTTGTAAGCTCACTTCTCCCTTTGGACTCCATTTTTTTTCTCAGTGGAACTCCCTTTACCCCAGCTGCTGTTGCTGTGTTTCCACAAGTAAAGAGCAGCCCTTGCTAGTATGTAGTTTTCACCCACAGACTGGGTATGAACTGGAGGAGTTCACAGAAATTCACAGCTTATGTACAAAGACTAAAGTTTCTGGGATCAAGAGGGCATGTAGTCCTCTGACTTTATTTGTTTTTTTCACAAGGGATAAACATATTCATACATGCTCTAAAAAAAAAGATGTTATGTAAACTGGTGGTCTTGGGATCAAACATAGTGGCACTTGTCCTCAACTCACAGAGAAGTGATTCCCTACTGGGCATGGTGAGGAAACCACGCTGAACTTTTCTGGAAAGGAGACCATGGATTGCAATGAGCCACTGAGACTCCAAAGGAAATTCTTCTCTGTGCATTGTAAATGTGTGGTTGCTGTAAGATGAAATGACAGAATTACTGGCTATAAAGAAAGGCAAAATTTATAAAATAGGTAACAAATTTAAAGGGTGACGACTTCTTTCTTAGCCCTGTGTGAACTCTTGTGAATATCAGCAGTAGGTGAGTAGTGAGTTTGTACTGCTGTTGTTCCTGGGGATGAAGAGATTTCATTTACTTATTTTATTTCAGGTTCTCTTTCTTCTGTCCCATTTCAAAACTTTTTCATGGTGACGCCCGTCTACCCCAGTCACGTTCAGGGGACTATTGTTCCCTGCAGCATGTTACTGTAGGGCTTATTTCGGTTCCAATATCTGGAAACTGAGCACCCTTGCAGCTTATCAAAGAACATCGTACTCAATAGAACAATGTGGCCGTGTACATAATGAAAATTCTGTATTGCGTCACTCTACAAATGCGGGTTATCTGTGCAGCTGAACAATACTTTGAAACTACAAAGAGACTTATTCTTTTAAGGTCTAAATGCTGCTATCCATGCTTTAATTGTCTTGAATGACCTCCTTCTTTCGAGAAGCTAGTGCAGGGTGTCTCGGTAGTCTGCTATTGAATAATTCTTTAAAAGGAATCGTGTGGGAGTAGGGCAAAGCTTTCATGTGGACCAAGAAAGAGGTTTCAGATATGCTCAGACCCTGGGCAATGGCTGTGATCTGATTTCCCACTCCAGGTGTGGCCGTCTGCTGTGTACTGTGGTGTGCTAGGTGACGGTTCTCATATATTGGGCAGACAGGTGAGTGTCTCTGCTGTGTACTGTGGTGTGCTAGGTGACAGCTCTCATATATTGGGCAGACAGACTAGCATCTCTGATTCAAAGGCAAAAATCCTCAAGATACACTGTATCCACATGGCTCGATTTCTTCCTTACCTGCTGAGCACCTTTGAAACTCCAACTGTTTATACTGTGTGTTCTGCCATTAAAGTATAATCTTGGAAGCATCTCCTCCTTGCTGCTGCTTCTTTCCTCCTTTACCTTGTGGTCTGGTGTTTCCATCGAGACAACTGAATGAAAAAACAATTGACAGGTTGCCACTAACCACTGCTCCTGGGGTTTTGTTTCGGTTGTTTTTTTCCTTTTCCCCTGCTGGCAGAGATGTGTTCCAGCAACATTTTAGTGAAAAAGCTTTTAATTCATTTAAAATCTGCATCGTACCGAGTGATGTCTGTGAAGATTATAGTGCCCTCCTGGAGATGAAGGACAGTAACTTGGCAACACCTATTCCCAGGTGTACCACAGGCTTTTAGTGAGGCACATAAAGAGTTCAGCAGCTTAGCTGTTTTACACCTAAAAATCCATGATTTCTTTAAGCTGCTTTCATGTTTGGCAATGATTTAATGTACAATAGAGTATACTGCATGTTCTTTAACCAGTATGCTATTTGTACTACACTGGACCATGGGTAGTGTGGTAGTGCTGCTAAGATGCAAAATAGTTGCCTTGCTCTTATTTCTTATATACTTAATAAATGTTCATATTCTTCTCTGCCATACAAGGTGTGAAACTTAGAGCTCTCTAAAATTTTTTGTTTCAATTTCTAAAAAATGTCGGGTGGGGTTTTTTTGGTTTTTTTTTTTTTTACAAGGGCATGTGGCGATAGGATAAGGGGTAATGGCTTTAAACTGAACAAGGATAGATTTATGTTAGAGGTAAGGAAGAAGTTCTTCACTGTGAGGGTGGTGAGGCACTGGACCAGGTTGCCCAGAGAGGTTGTGGATGCCCCATCCCTGGAAGTGTTCCAGGCCAGGTTGGATGGGGCTTTGAGCAACCTGGTCTAATGGAAGGTGTCCCTGCCCATGGCAGGGGGGTTGGAACTAGATGATCTTTGAAGGTCCCTTCCAACCCAAACCATTCTATGATTCTAATTTTTGACTCTGTTAGGTGAAGCCTTTGTGTACATACCTGAACAAACTCTTTCTGGATAATTCTGTAGTTCAGGTATTGGAAAGTGAAACACCATTAGATATACATAAAATCAAAGGAATTAAGGTGTCTTGAACAGTTAGTAAAACCCTTAATCTTAAAATAAATGTGGTGTGATGAATCATGTGCTGCTGTTGCAGGATATGGTAGTAAGGAATGGTACAAGTCTAGCATAGGAGAGAAAGGTTTTGTTGTTTTATGCTTTGTCTGTAAGCACTGTTCTGGAACTAGGTGTTCCTGGCTTCGGTGATTACGTGAATTGGCACTCCCTGTAATAGCCCAGTAAAGGCAACTCCAGGGAGTATGCCAAGATGAAGTGCTGGAGGATATTGGCCAGCGTGGTCTGGTGCTCCAGGATTCAGTGGAAGTTGTGGGAAGAGCTACAGCATGTTCAGTCATTCCAGTGGTGGTTTGTCAGCAGTGAAGAGCATGGGTGTTGCTGTATTTCCTTTTGGCATTAGGAGTAACAAGTTGGTTGGATTAGGGAAGCTTAAGTCTCTCCCCTATAGGAAAATATTCATCATCTTAATGTGGATTGCATATGACTCAAAACCAACCTTCATAAAACCCAGGGAGCAAATATTTCAAGTCTGAAATTTTTGCTTTTAATGGTGCTCCCCTTTGGTGCAAGTTTTGTGTAGTATTTGAGGTCTGTGATTTTCATACTGTTTACAGTATGAAAAGCTTGTGGTGCTAACTTCACTGCACCTCCACTTTTAAGCCAAATCTGCTAATCTGAAGACCTAGCACAGAAATATAAAATTGAGGTGTATAAGCAGATTGAAGAGTGAGTCTTTGCTGAGGATGGGGGCCATGTCTGCTTTGCAGTCTCTGTAGCGGTGTGCATGTCGGCATAAAACTGCTAATATCACAGCTTTGCCGGGGCACCTGCACGCTTGGCTGAGGCATTGCATCAGCAAGAATAGCTGCTCTGTTTCGATATCTCCTGTACTGCTGCTGGACGGTGTATCGCCCTGTCGGGCTTGTTGCTGTGTGCTGGGGGGGTAGAAATGTCTTCCTGGGGGTGGGGAGGGTTTGGAGTCTAGCCTCCTCGTCCCATGGTTTGATTTGGCTTTAAGTTTGTGCAAGGGAGCGATCAGAAGCTTGGCTTTCGGAAAGAGGTTAGTGGAGCGTCTGGGAGGTGGGGAGGAGGTAACTTGAGCTCATACAAGGCATCGACACCAACAGCTACTGCAGTGGCTGACTGTGTGGGAGAAACGAACCTAGAGATGTTGTAGAGGTTGCAGATGGGGAGCAAGAATTGCCAGATCCTACAGACGTTCGCAGGCCAAGTCTGTTGTGTGGACGGAGATGCTCCTGAGCCTGCAAAACGCACACCGAGTGTCTGGGTCAAGCCATGATGCAGACCCCAAGTGACCAGTGAGAGCTGCTGGAGCTGTGGGTTCAGGGGGCTCGGGGAGCCCCGTGCCGGGGGCCGCAGCGTGTGCGCGCCCAGGCAAGAGCTGGTGTGCTCTCAGCAGAGGAGAGGACCGTGATTTTACCAGGAAAAGTAGCAAATCTTGTTATGGCAGGGGAGGTCACTTGGAGCTTCTTAGAGGTGCAAACCTTCAGGAAATGCAAAACTGTTTGAAAAGTGCCCTTTTTGTTTGTTGGCTTTTTCTTTTCTGGTGTTATAACTGGTGCAAGTTGTAATCACGGAAGAGTCAGACTCGTGCACGTTTCCTTGGCCTGTGAGGATGTCACTGGGCTCCTAAAGAGAACCAAGGATAAAGTTTTAAATACAGTCTCGGAGGCTGGAAGATGCCTGAGAACTCAACCTGATGAAGTTGATACTGTTATTGCCTCATGCCAGGGCTGAACCTTAGTGACTCAAATGTAAATATTATCTAAAACACAACATGCTGCAATCCTATTTGTGCAACGTGCAGGGGAAACCTTTCTGGCAAAGTGGTGGCAGCAAGAAAGTTGGGGAGTTTCTCCTTACAGTCAGAGCTGGGGGAGCGGGAAGAGAAGCTGAGTAAGGGGCTGAAAGTGCCCACCACGCACTGCTCTGCTTGCCGTCTTTGCACCTTCGTGCCAAAAGGTGTACGTCACCCGTGGGTGAGGACGTAGCTTGGTGGGAGGCAGGTTTCCAGGGAAAGGCCGGGGGTCTGTGGCCACCGGCTGCGGGAATAGCGACCACCGACCGGGGTGCAAGGCAGGGGTGCGTGCCCTCCGAAAACAAGGTGTTGTGTGTGAGGCTGCGTGGGGACGCGGTTCCCCTCTGCAAGGAGGATATGGGCCAGTTGGAGAGAGTCTAGAGACTACCCACCCTAAACTGCTTATTGACTCTGTCCTGAAGGGAGAGACTGTGTGCCCAAGTCCGACCCGAGGGTTCGAGAGGAGGAAGATCCCTCTGTGCACCTTCAGCAGTCATTCCGAAATTGTGCCCGCTGGCCTTATGCGAGCGTCCCCCTCCCTTGTCGTGCTGCCGTGGCTGCTGCTGAGCGCTGAAGCGAGCTGGGCTGCCGGACTGAAAGGGAGCGCGCTCGCCTTGCAGCTGGGTTTGTAAGAGTCATACAGTCTGCATACTCAGTGACTAAAATACTTCCAGGAACTATTTCAAAGTAATCCACAAATTCTTGGATACCCCCTTCCGTGTGTTTGTGTTTCTGTTTGCAGCTTTTTTTGTTGTTGTTGTTCCAACTGGCGATTTTACTTACTTGCCCCAGTAAAAGCAAGCACTGACTATTCTTGTTGCTTCCTGGCACCTCACCATTTTGGAGATGAAAGAGGGAAGATTGGAGTGGGAAGATGAAGGAAACTTTTTATCTAAGTGGGGGGAAGGCACATGTGCACAGATCTTTTCTTCTTGTCCAGCTTTCTTCTTGCCTCTTTCAGTGGGTCCCTTTGGGGCATGGTTGGATTCAAGGAGCCCTTGGCTCCCATCTGCATCATTCAGTCCATCCCCTAGGCTACTGTCCTTCACTTGTGGGCTTCCAGTAGGTGTTGCAACTTATTTACAGTCGTTTCCAAGGTCACTGTAAGGTAAAGCACCCAGTACTGTCTAGCAGTAGCAGAATGGAGCAGTGCAAGGAGCTTCTTCCATTTTTTCTGTTATCCTTTCTTGCCTTCAGATAGGATAGTCCTTCCTTTCACCTCTTCCAGCATTACTGGCACATTGCTGTTGTGTTCTTGTCCTGTCCTCCAGCTTCTTACAACTCCTGTGCAAACTGCTGCTTCGTCCTCTCCATGGCCTCTTCTTTTCCCTCAACTTGGAGGAGATAAAGATGTTTCTTGGACCAGACAGCAACATGATGTTTGGCTGTGCATGTACTAGGACTGACAGCTGTGTATGTGCTACCAGCGGTGAGAAAGCAAGCAGGGAAAGTTATTTCATACACTTCCAGAGACTTGAAAGTTTCTGGTCACTGAGACCAGAAGTTGGAGTTGCAACTCATTGGTGTTGGAAGGATATGGGTGTTCTGGGCTTTGCTGCAGAGAGGTGGTTTATATCAGTGCAGATAACATGGGATCTCCCTCTGTGGAGTCTTACACTTTGCTGTTGACGTGCTGTTTGCTTTAACTTCAGTAAAGGGAGTTTTGCTGGCAGGACTCAAACATGAATTGGTAGGCTTTGCATGTAATGCTTCCTTTTGTCAGCCAGCACTGACTGCTTGCTTGACTTACAGAAGGTGAGTGGAGATGCTGTGTATTTGTAAGAATAATAGTAATCCTTGTCCATTTGTTATATGATGTGATTAGCCAGAAGGAGAATCTTATGTGTGTATCCATGTTGGAAGACTGGTTTCCAAAATATTAAATTATTCCTGCTTCTTTCTTAACAGTTTCATTCAAGCTTCTATTTATTACAAGGTCGAAATGCCCCTTTTCCTCTTTGATGGGGGCCATAACCACACACACTGGGTAGTATCTAAGATCTTACTTGAGTTGCATTTATGTAATTTCACTATGGTCAGACTTTTTCTGTCTTTAGTCTCTGGATATGAAGCTACGTTATACTCATGGCCGGAGAATATAGAAAGCATCAGTGCATATGTGACTCACAGAGATGATAGGGTTCCATATGAAAATACAAAATGTGACTAGTTACACATGCTTGTTACTGCATTCACCAAACCCAGGATGTGGCTGTAGACAAACAGCTAAGCTGCAACACCGCTGCAGCTGAATGTAGGGCAAGCTGGAAGAAAAGATCATTTCTGTTGCATGTTTTATGGATTGCATTGCCAAATATAATTTGGGTTTCTGTCAATACATAACAAAATATCTTAAGACCAAATGGCCTGCGGGCAAAGATAAATGTGCCCTCAAGGGGAAAGTGAGGCATGACGGGCTTTTCTTCGCTCTGTTCTGCATGCTGCTCACCAAAAGTAGAAGCTTTCCTCCTCACAGGAGGGGTTTTATTTTTTAATTTTTGTGCCCTCTTAAGATTATAAAAATATTATCAAAGGGAGGTTATTCACTTATCCCTTAGGTTTTATTAAAAACAAAGCCATTCTTTTTATACGTTACAGTTTAAGTGTAGATTTTTCTGAAACATGGAAATAAATTGCATTCAGGACTGTTCCTCATCAGAAAAGATTTAGGTGCAGCTTTGATTGCATTCCTCTTGTTAGTATTCCCATATTGCTCAGATGCTCTTACTGTACCAGGACATAACCAAACCAAACAGGTGCCTAGTTACAGTTGAACATCCAAAATTTCTGTGTGTGTATGCGGTCAGTCCGTGTTTGAAGAGGCATTACTCTCTTATTAGCGATATTTGAATTTTTCCAGGTCGAGCAGAAGGGGCAGGATGGACATTGCTAAAATGCGAAGGCAACGATAGCCCTAACAAGCAGGTGCCATGCGCACACAATCAATTAGTGCCTGCGCGGTCTCCGCGGGTATGGGGAGATGGGCCAGGCCACTGGGCAAGCAGCCAGGTGGCAACCTGACTTCAGAGCAGAGCTGAACTTTTGCTTGCTTCCAGCTGTTTTTATTCTGTCCTTAACCCAGGCTGCAAAAAAAATCGGAGACAAATTAAAATGTAATGATGAGTTCTTTCAAAGCCAAAGAAAACTATGCTTGAGCAGCTCCTGCATTTGGGCTACTTCTATTTTTAATTGGGATCTTGTCCAAGATGCCCCAAGTTCAAACAGGGATGACTGCTGTGCAACACAAAGCAGCGTAGTGTCTCTTTAGGACTTGGGATATATAATGAGAGGACTGAGCATGTTTACTTGGATACTATTTTAAAATATCATCTAATTATAAATAACTGTCAACGAGAGCTCCCCAGCTCTCATGCTGTGCCCAAGAAAAGTCTGAATGAATAGGCTGGTTTTCTGTCTGCCAGGGGAATCTAGAATCAAATTCTAGGTCTTAAATCCATGAGGTTGCTAGGGTTAAAATTTTCTTCCTTGCCGTCCTGAATCTGAGGAGCTTTAGCCAGACTTCGCTGACCAGAGTCCCAACCATTGCACGTGGGGAGAGATGACTTCTGCAGCAGCTGAGGTGTGCAGCTGCCTTCATTTTTATCAATTAAAGCAACCATTCTGTATCTGTGCTTGGAAATAAAATAGGAAGCCAGTAAAAGCATGTAGTGCAATGCTAAATGCTGACCTCCCACCTCTTAAGTATTAAGCTTCTCCAGCTAGGCACCTGATGCTAAACAGGCATGTGGAAGTGTATCCTCCAGTGGACCTCACGATGTTTATAGATGCATCTGAGCAGGAGCTTTCTAGCATGAGGAATGCTTGCCTCTGATGAAAGAAAACCTTGTCTCTTTTAATGAAGTATTTAAAGGAGCTGATTTGGATGGCAGCAGGCTGCTTGTAAGTCTCATTACTGCGGTGTTTTTCTTTTGGTCAGGTAGCACTGTTATTCTCTTTATCCATACCTATCAGAGTGCTTATGAAAGCTACTCTTTGGATTCCTCATTTCCAAACCTGGTGCCTTGATTGCAAAGGGCAAATAAATATTTTAAATCTTTTTTTTTTTTTTTTCCCCCTCCACTGACTTTGGCCATGAGAATTCAAAATGGAACATAATCTAAACATGAGGCTGATGTAAAAATTCCTTTCTTTCCCCCTCTGTGGTAACACTAAACTAGGCTGAAACCTTTCTTGCATGCAATGAAAAGTTATTTAGCTTTCTCATTTTCAGTATTTCTAACCTGCGATCATTTTAAGTGTAGTTAAACTTGACGTTCTTTGCTCTTAACACTTCAGGTTTGTGATCTTGGGTGACTTCAAAACCAGAAAACTTTCTTCCATAAGAATCTCAGTTTTCAATTGAGTGATTGTAAGATTTTTTTTTTTCCTTCAAATAAAAGATACCATGATAAATAGTTGGCACTATTCAACATGTTGCAGGGTATTGGAGTAGTTTAAAGAATTGCTGAGACTTTCTAGGGTGGTTTGTAAGTAACCATGGTGATTGACTGTTCTGTTGGATCAATCTTACGGTGAAATCTGTCATGAGGATACAGTAAATCTGCTGTTATATCTGATGATGCTCAGCATTAATAAGAGTAATTATGATAGCAGCAGAAAGTTACGGTGTTTTGGAATGCAAATGTTAAGATGTTGTTGTACTGAGTGGGTTGGGGTTTTTTTTCCCCAGTGTGGGGGTGGAGAGCAGTCTGTGTTGAAAGATGTGTTTTGGCTTGTTTGGCTTGAGTTCATAAAAAGTAAGGTTTCTCATTCTGGGATGTTTGTTCTGAAGGCTTGAAACAAACACAAACAAAGCTCAATGAAATCTGTGTTGTTACTCTTCTTTTTTTTTTTTTTTTTTCCCCTAGTTTTCTTATGAACGCAAAGAGAGCAAGATGCCAAAGTTCAAACTGTGAGATTGCTGAAGTCAGCAGAGCATTTACCATCAGTGGCAGTGGCATCGGAGTTCCACTTAGTGTTTATTTAAAATACTTGCACTCCTCTTCTCTGCAGTAGGTCAAACAGGTTATGTGGTTTTTGTTTTTGGTTGGGGTTTTTCTGGGTTTTTTTGAAGACTCACTGAGATGCTGTCTCTGTATATTTGCAGCTAGAGAAGAGCTAGAGAAAAGCTTGTCTTGGAACAAAATGGATTTTTCAGTGGATTAATCTGTCCCATAGCCTTGTAACAAGATTATGGTTTATGCTGATTTGTTGCAACAGTACTGGTATATCCAGTCATTCCAATAGCAAAATGCTAATCCTAAAGAAATAAATCTGTCTTCTTGCTGGCAGGCATAAAAAGAATAGGGAGGCTGAGAATCTCTGGTCTCGTTAGGTATTAGTGGGTGATAGCTTGAGTTCAGCATCAGTTGGATTGAAGCAATTTGATTGTATCAGGCTTTTGCAGAGGAATTGGAAATTGCAGAAATAAAGCCTTATCTTCTTTCTCTTGATTGTGAAATATTTAATGGTCACTCAGAGCAAAGTTTGATCACAGTACTGTGAGGCTGAAGTGCATCAATGCACAAAGTACCCCAAGTAGTGATGTTAGGGGGTCTGAGGGTGATACTGTCCTTGCCCCTTCCTTGCTAAGCAGGGGTGGAAGCCAACTGGGTGCCCTCTTGTTCAGACATGACTGAAAATTGTTGCAACGTGGCCAACCATAGCCAGCAACAGTTGTGTTTCATCCAAGGAAAAAGGTGTACAGTGGGAAGAGGCTTAATCGTGGACAAACTATTTCTTGGGTAGATGTATCTTGACCAGCTCTTCCTGAAGCTGTGAGAAAATTCAGTGTCTCACCCTCCACCATCCAAAGCTGAGACAAGTGTAATTGCTGGTAACAGACCTTGCTGCAGATGAGCGGTTTCGGGCAGCTGAGTGTCTCTGTCTAGGCTGGATGGGGTTGGATGATTCTCCTGGGTGTGCAGCAAAGTACCAGCAAGGCAGTCTGAAAATCTTGGAGTTTGTGAGGTACAACCTGAGCTGGTTTTGATGCCTGGGCTCTCCTGTGGCTCAAATAAAAATATTAAAAAAAAAAAAAAAAAAAAAAGAAACAACAACAACAAACCCCAACCCCAAAAGCACACACTTTTTTTTTTTTTTTTTTTAAAAACACTTTTGTAATATGAAAAGCAACTCTGAAGACCAACTGGTTGAATATTAAGTTGAGACACAGCACACAAAATTGTCAACTAACTTTGCCTAATTTTCCCTGCTCTAGTTGCAATTTTTTTCCATTTTCTTGCTTTTGACAAAGGAAGGAAGAATGTAAGTCATATTAAAATCAAAATGAGTATGAATCCTTATGCTGTCAGGGGAAGCCTTTCATCCACTGAAAGATGTGGAGTCTATGCAGTTGATGGAAGGTGAAGTCAGTATTACTTTGTGTTCCTTTGGAGGGAGGGGTATTTGATTGCAGTTTGAATCATGACAAATACTGGTTGATCCAGATAACAGGAACCTGCACAAATGAATGTGCTGCAGGAATGGAACAATTAAACAGAAGTACATATTTAAAACTGCGTGGGAAATTGTTTGAGAAGGAAGAAGGGAAACTGAAAAGTGAGGTTGTTAATCAACAGTCCTAGATGTAAGTGCAATTTTTATTCCACATCTTTGTGTTGCAAGCTCAAAAGGTTGTCTAGCTGGGGACAGAGCCATCTTTTTCCACTGTGTTCAGTCCCAGACAGTCAGATGCAACCACTGTCAGGATCTCCTAATGAATCTGCCCACTTTAAATTAAAAATTTAGTACACTGCATTTTATAGCCCTGAGATGTTTAAATTTTAACGTGGGTTGGGTTTGTTTGGGTTGGTGGTTAGGTTTTTTTTTTTTTCTATCTTGCTCCTAGAAACTACAATATTTGCTTCTAGAAATTACAGTATTTACCGTTGTAACTCACTGGCAGTCTGTATTTAGACTTTGCATGATACACCCCCATGCAAGTTGTTTTGCTTTTCTTTAAACAAGGAAGTTTGCCTGATCACCTAGATAAAAAAAATTATCAACCTTTTTTTGTGTCTGTATGGAATGACAAAATGAGACTGATAACATGGAGAGGCTTTCAGAGCAGGTGTTTCTTCAGTAGTAGTAATGTTTTCTACAATTAGGTGTTCTTTTTACTTCTCTCCTATTCGGCATTTTATGCAAGAGTAACTCTTCCAAGCATTTATTTGTTCAAAGTGACAAAAAAAACCCATAAAATTTTCAATCCTTGTAGATCCAGTGTTCATTAATGTTGCTACAAGTGGGGTTCTTCCTGTGACAAAATACTTCTGGGGTTTTCTTTCCTTCCTTTGTTAAGGAACATTACAAGGATGTGAATTTTTTCCGTACAAATTCCCATTGCTACTTCAAACTGGAAAATTCAGATGTTGTTCTCCTCTTAATGAACTTTTTCCTCTGACCTACATCACAGACCAGCGCAAGTTTTATTTTTGTGGAAGAAATAGCGCTGGCAGCCTGAACAGCTCATTGAGATTTGACTCAGTAACCAAGTACAGTGCCAAAGCTTAAGCAAGCAAACCACCCTAATTTAATATTTATTAGTCTTTGACATTCATTGAGGTATGTCTCCATAGATAAATACCTAACAGATACTCTGGAGTATGATGCAGCCTGCAGAAAACAAAAGCTTTGACTTCCTCCCTCCACCCTCCCTCAGAGTTTACACAGAAGTTATTTGTCATGAGGAGAGGCTGCATGACCTGCTAAATAATAATAAAATAAGATTAATTGTCCTAATTTGAATATTCAGACTTAACAAGAACTTTGTGTTTCTTCCCCCAAAATGTAAACTCCAAACTCAGCGTTAGAAAAGAAGAAAGCTTTAAATATTAGTGAAATGATCTGTAGGAGGAGAGGCACCTGTTCTACCACAGCAACATCTCACTGGCAGTGTTACTGAGTGCTGGAGGTGAAGGATTATATGTTGACAGCATTCTGGTAGATGGGAAGTCGGATGGAAGCTGTCCCATGCGCTGTTGCAGTTTCAGTCTGCCTGAAACAACAAAACCACTTGGTGACTTTAGATGATGTCTGTGCTTATAAGGGGAAAAGGGCATTTGTTCACTTGTTCCTTCTTCCCTTTGATGACAACTGGCGTCAGATGGTCATGTATGACAGTGCTGCAGGTATTTGATTAACAAATAGAATACAGTGGGTTTGTCTTCTACTGCATTGTCACATATTCGTTTCTTTTGTTTCTCCTCCATTGCATGGATTAAAACCAGAGAGAGTTATTTAAGAGTGCAGTCTTGTCGCCTAAGTGAAGGAATTCATACTGCTCTTTGAATTTGGACTCCAATAAAAATAGATGCTAAGCCTCAAAGATATTGGAAAATTGACTACTTGGAGTTCTCTTCCAGTAGCCTATTGCCCATGCTAACAGTTTGGGGCTTTTTGTATGTGTTTTTCAAAGAACTTGTACTCTTACTAACATAAAAGGAACACACTCAGTGCAGTGCTTCTTGAGCGCTAGTGATGCTTCCATGTGTCCCTGTGTCAAATGAGACCAAATTGAAGTTAACAGTGAAAAATTGTTGTGATGCAGCCTGACATACACCTTGATCTTTTTGGCCTACTTGTTTTGTATGCAACGAGGAATTGCTGTCTGCTGGTTTTTTGCGGACGGCTATGCCTTGTTTTTTGTTGTCTTGTATTTCAAGAGATCAGAAGCCCAAACAACCAACTGGCTGAACAAGAACCAAAGCGTTGGGAGCTGTTTGAAGACTGTGTAAAGGGTGAGCCTGCCAGTGAAAGGAAACACAGATTCCCAGATGAGAATGGCCCTGAGTTATGACTGACGGTTTTTTAAAAGGCAAAAGGGTGCTGTGGTACCCAGCCTGGTTTTAACACCTGGCAATACCACAAGGCCTGCCTTGGAGAAGCTGCAGGTGTCTGTGATGCTCAGAAGCCCTCACTGCCAAGGAGGCTGAAGTTCGTGTGCGCAATGCCCACGGTTAGTAGGTGCTTGCTGTGCACAGCTGGGTGTTTCTGACCTTCAGGTGTGCTGGCTCATCTGTGCTAGGCCCTGGGCTCCCCACTTTTAGATGGGGGACCCCTGAGCTTTTGTGCTGAGAGGAGGCCTTGACTTCAGCTTTTACCTGCTGTGAATCTTCCAATAAGATGAAAAGAATTTGAATTTATCTTAAGGTCTTACCTCTGTGGGAGCTATGTGACTAGCACATTTGCAGAAACACAAGTTTCCGTTTCCAAAAACAAGACAGCTTTTATTAGCTGACTGGTGTACGGCGTTGTAGGTTCCTTCTTTTGGGGTAGAAAAGCAGTGCTGGCATTTATATTTGTGCTAGCAGTGTGACCTCCCTCTGACCTGAAACATCTCTTTGCACAGAGCCACAAAGTCCATAATACGGTCTTTTTTTTTTTTTCTTTTTTTTTTAAAGCAATAGATTATAACTTAATTTCATACTGGCTGGGACTGTGCTTTGTCTTTCCTGATGCAGTAGGATGTTAAGGTGTATCTTAATGCATGGCTCGTTGGTCCTCAGCCAGGGAAAGCCCAGTGAAGCTGCATGCCCAGTGAAGCAGATGCTGTGTATGTAAGTAAGGCTCCTCAGTGCAATGATAGCATGATAAATAAGTAAGAACCTCACTTCTTTCTTTTTTCTGGCTTCTAATCATTCTACTTTCTCTTAGCTTCCAGTTGTTGCAAAATAAACCTTGGTTGCTAGTTGTCCCTTGTAACACTAGCCACGTGCTGGCAGTTCTTCATCATTCTTTCACAGCAGATGTGCTCACCTGACCAGCCAGCCACTTCTTTTTGTTGTTCCACAAATTAACCCTTCATTCCTAGCAAATGTTTGGGCAAGCTCCAGTGGGGGTAAAGTTGAAGTTATTAATTCGTGTGGTTTTGTAGGTACCTGGCTGAGCACCCACTGAAATGATTTTTAATGTTGCTGAGATTTTTCTGTGTAATGATATGTTATGCGATTGTGGAACATTAGATGGAATAATTAAACTCACCACCTACTTAACTGACCAAGGCAGGCTGGGTGATGCACTTAATTGTACGGCATCTGTTACCTTGCATGCAGATGGTGTTCAGGCTTAATGAAAACACATGGCCCAAAGTCTTGATGAGTTTTCCCTGGGTTTTGCAGGCATCCTCTTCACCAGCTATTTCATAAAGTCATCGTAAGTTTCTCATGAGCTCCAAGCTCTTTTCTGTAAGCCTTTTTGTTCCAGGAAGAGCAAATTCTGCATGCTTGAACTGATGTGCAAGGGACAGCATTAAGCTCACTTTACAGTCTTCTGTGATGAATGAGATGAGAGGAATGTCTCCGTAACGATCTTCCTGGCAGGAGGAGATGGTATCTAGTTCATCTGGCGTGTGTAAATGGTATCTGTTACGTTGCTGGAACCTTGCATGCGACTTCTTCTCTTTCTCTGAATTGCTCGTTACCTACTATTTTAATGTCTCCAGACGCAAAGCTTATGCTTTAAGGCAGTGATGCAAACTCTTAGCCAAGATGACAAAGTGTGTGGCATTATAAAGCATTTATATTCCTGTAGATTGCTGCTTATTTTTGGCAATGTAGATTCTGTGAATGAATGAGTCATGTTGGTCTGCACGTTTTGGAGTGACTTGAATGTTAGTTTCTCAATACTAGGAGGAGAACCTTATAAGTTGTTTGGTTTGGGGTTTTTTTTTCTATTCCATTTGTTTCATGATTTTTCTGTAGTGGTTATTGTTGAAAGGTCATTGCTGTCTTTGGCGAACCAGAGTATGTGGAATCTGTGTGAATTTTCTTTTATGGACTGTAATGGGCCAAGCTTTAATTGTTGATCCAGAAGGAAGCAAAGAGGAGGTGGGAGTGCTCAGACCCTTCAAAACTGGAGGGGTCTTCAGTTCTACTCTTGAGGCTTTACC